>NC_053024.1:473710716-473949110 GCF_003073215.2 Triticum urartu | reverse complement strand
TACTTTTTATAGCATAAGTATCATCACAATAATTATCATAAGTGGCAACTTTGTTCTCATCATAATCGATTGAAACCTCTTCCAAGATAGTGGAATCATTACTAAATAAAGTCATGACCTCTCCAAATCCACTTTCATAATTACATAATAAGATTCAACATCCTCCAAAATAGTGGGATCATTACTTCCTAAAGTTGACACTCTTCCAAACCCACTTTCATCAATATAATCATCATAAGTAGGAGGCATGCTATCATCATTATAAATTTGCATATCAAAACTTGGGAGACTAAAAATATCATCTTCATTAAACATAGCATCCCCAAGCTTGGGACAAACATTAATTGCAGCAAATATATTCTCAAAAACATCATCTTCATCAAACATAGCATCCCCAAGCTTGGGCCTTTTCATATCATAAGCATAATCACTCTCATCATTAATAGTATGGATAACACCAATAGTATATCAATTATCATCATCACAATGAGAAATAGGAGCAACATCATTTGGGAGAGATACCTTTCTACCTTTACTTATCTGTCTTTTCTTTTTCTTCTTCACATCATGTGTGGGTTCAATCCTCTTTTTAGAGCTCCTTATTAATGAGATTGGTTGAATAGAAGGCTCCTCCTCGTTACCCGATTCATCATAAGAAATAATAGGAGAATATTGGGAAGTCTCTTCCCTTTCATTAGTATTCTCTTCATCCTCTATTTGTTTTCTTTTCTTTATGTAATTGGCAATATAAGGATTTTCAATGCAATTCACCGCACAATACATATAAATTTCCTCTAGATCAAAATCAAGAACTCTATGAAGGGAAAATTCTGGAATAACCTTAGATATACGTTTCATTTCTTCATAACCCAAGAGCAAACTAAGTTCATTATGATGTGCAAGGGAAATCAAGTCATCACAATTTTTGGACACGATACAATCATGAAACAATTTGCATTGGGTACTGAAATGATCACGTTCATTGCAAAGTTCACAAGTACGGCTAACAAAGTTTAAATTTTCAGCAAAAACATCTAGCCTTTCTTGCAACCATTTAGTTTCCAAATACTTATGCCTCTTGCAGAATCTATCTTCCCTATTTGGTATGTACTTGCAAACTCTATGCACTCCACAAAAATCGATATGCTTATAAGAGATATTTTCATCATGACTAGTGCAATCATCATTAGTACTATGGATATTCAAAGAATTCATACTAATAACATTGCAATCATGCTCATCATTCAAAGATTTAGTGCCAAGAATTTTATAGACTTCTTCTTCTAGCATTTGAGCACAATTTTCCTTTCCAGCATTCTCACGGAAGATATTAAAAAGATGAAGCGTATGAGGCAAACTCAATTCCATTTTTTGTAATTTTCTTTTATAAACTAAACTAGTGATAAAACAAGAAACTAAAAGATTCGATTGCAAGATCTAAAGATATACCTTCAAGCACTCACCTCCCCGGCAACGGTGCCAGAAAAGAGCTTGATATCTACTACACAACCTTGTTCTTGTAGACGTTCTTGGGCCTCCAAGTACAGAGGTATGTAGGACAGTAGCAAATTTCCCTCAAGTGGATGACCTAAGGTTTATCAATCCGTGGGAGGCGTAGGATGAAGATGGTCTCTCTGAAACAACCCTGCAACCAAATAACAAAGAGTCTCTTGTGTGCCTAACACACCCAAATACAATGGTAAATTGTATAGGTGCACTAGTTCGGCGAAGAGATGGTGATACAAGTGCAATATGGATAGTAGGTAATAGTTTTTGTAATCTAAAAATATAAAAACTGAAAGGTAGCAAGTGGTAAAAGTGAGCGTAAACGGTATTGCAATGCTAGGAAACAAGTCATAGGGTTCATACTTTCACTAGTGCAAGTTCTCTCAACAATAATAACATAATTGGATCATATAACAATCCCTCAACATGCAACCAAGAGTCACTCCAAAGTAACTAATAGTGGAGAACAAACGAAGAGATTATTATAGGGTACGAAACCATCTCAAAGTTATCCTTTCTGATCAATCTATTCAAGAGTCCGTAGTAAAATAACATGAAGCTATTCTTTCTGTTCAATCTATCATAGAGTTCGTACTAGAATAACACCTTAAGACACAAATCAACCAAAACCCTAATGTCACCTAGGTACTCCAATGTCACCTCAAGTATATGTGGGTATGATTATACGATATGCATCACACAATCTCAGATTCATCTATTCAACCAAGGCAAAGAACTTCAAAGAGTGCCCCAAAGTTTCTACCGGAGAGTCAAGACGAAAACGTGTGCCAACCCCTATGCATAAGTTCACGAGGTCACGGAATTCGCAAGTTGATCACCAAAACATACATCAAGTGGATCACATGATATCCCATTGTCACCACAGATAAGCACGTGCAAGACATACATCAAGTGTTCTCAAATCCTTAAAGACTCAATCCGATAAGACAACTTCAAAGGGAAAACTCAATTCATCACAAGAGAGTAGAGGGGGAGAAACATCATAAGATCCAACTATAATAGCAAAGCTCGCGATACATCAAGATCGTGCCACCTCAAGAACACGAGAGAGAGAGAGATCAAACACATAGCTACTGGTACATACCCTCAGCCCCGAGGGTGAACTACTCCCTCCTCATCATGGAGAATGCCGGGATGATGAAGATGGTCACCGGAGAGGGATTCCCCCCTCCGGCAGGGTGCCAGAACGGGTCTAGATTGGTTTTCGGTGGCTACGGAGGCTTCTGGCGACGGAACTCCCGATCTATTCCATTCCCCGATGTTTTTAGGGTATATTGATATATATAGGCGAAAGAAGTCGGTCAGGGGAGCCACGAGGGGCCCACGAGGGTGGGGGGCGCGCCCAGGGGGGCAGGCGCGCCTCCCTGCCTCGTGGTCACCTCGAAGCTTCCCTGACGTCTACTCCAAGTCTCCTGGATTGCTTCCGTTCCAAAAATAACTCTCCCGAAGGTTTCATTCCATTTGGACTTTGTTTGATATTCCTTTTCTTCGAAACACTGAAATAGGCAAGAAAACAGGAATTTGGGCTGGGCCTCCGGTTAATAAGTTAGTCTCAAAAATAATATAAAAGTGTATAATAAAGCCCATAAACATCCAAAACAGATAATATAATAGCATGGAACAATAAAAAAATATAGATACGTTCGAGACATATCATGCTTCCAGGACGTAATTCTTCTGTGCAGCAATGAGGATAATCCTCAAGTTACGGACCCAGTCCGTGTAGTTGCTACCATCATTTTTCAACTTAGATTTCTCTAGGAACGCATTAAAATTCAACGAAACAACAGCACGGACCATTTATCAACAATAACATAGACATGCAAAATACTATCAGGTACTAAGTTCATGATAAATTAAAGTACAATTAATCATATTACTTAAGAACTCCCACCTAGATACACACCCCTGTAATCATCTAAGTGATCACTCGATCCATATCAACTAAACCATTTCTAATCATCACGTGAGATGGAGTAGTTTTCAATGGTGAACATCACTATGTTGATATATCTACTATATGATTCACGCTCGACCTTTTGGTCTCAGTGTTCCGAGGCCATATCTGCATAGGCTAGGCTCGTCAAGTTTAACTCGAGTATTTGATACGTCTCCGTTGTATCCATAATTTTTTATTGTTCCATGCCAATATTATACAACTTTCATATACTTTTGGCAACTTTTTATACTATTTTTGGGACTAACATATTGATCCAGTGCCTAGTGCCAGTTCCTGTTTGTTGCATGTTTTTTGTTTTGCAGAAAATCCCTATCAAACGGAGTCCAAACGGGATAAAAACTTATGGAGATTTTTTGGAATATATGTGATTTTTGGGAAGAAGAATCAACGCGAGACAATGCCCGAGGGGGCCACGAGGAAGGGGGCGCGCCTCAGGGGGGTGGGCGCGCCCCTGACCCTCGTGGCCACCCCGTAAGGCAGTTGGTGCCCTTCTTTCTCCGCAAGAAAGCCAATATCCGAATACAAATCGTGTTAAAATTTCAGCACAATCGGAGTTACAAATCTCCGGGAATATAAGAAACGGTGAAAGGCCAGAATCTGAAACTCAGAAACAGAAGGAAACAGAGAGAGAGATCCAACCTCGGAGGGGCTCTTGCCCCTCTGCCGCCATGGAGTCCATGGACCAGAGGGGAAACCCTTCTCCCGTCTAGGAAGAAGGTCAAGGAAGAATAAGAAGGGGGGCTCTCTCCCCTCTCTCCCGGTGGCGCCGGAACGCCGCCGGGGCCATGATCGTGTGACAGCGATCTACACCAACACCTCCGTCATCTTCACCAACATCTTCATCACCTTCCCCCATCTATCTACAGCGGTCCACTCTCTCGCAACCCATTGTACCCTCTACTTGAACATGGTGCCTTATGCTTCATATTATTATCCAATGATGTGTTGCCATCCTATGATGTCTGAGTAGATTTTCGTTGTCCTATCGATAATTGGTGAATTGCTATGATTGGTTTAATTTGCTTGTGGTTATGTTGTTGTCCTTTGGTGCCCATCATATGAGTGCGCGCGTGGATCACACCATAGGGTTAGTTGTATGTTGATAGGACTATGTATTGGAGGGCAAGAGTGATAGAAGCTTCAACCTAGCATAGAAATTGATGCATACGAGATTGAAGGGGGACCAATATATCTTAATGCTATGGTTGGGTTTTATGTTAATGAATGTTAGGAGTTGCAGATGCTTGCTAATAGTTCCAATCATAAGTGCATATAATTCCAAGTCAGGGAAGACATGCTAGCAGTGGCCGACCACATAAAACTTGCTATCGGTCTAGTAAAGTAGTCAATTGCTTAGGGAAAATTTCGCAACTCCTACCACCACTTTTCCACATTCTCCATACTAACTTTATTGCTTCTTTACCTAAAAAGCCCCTAGTTTTTATTTACGTGCTCTTTGTATTCTTGCAAACCTATCCCGTTACACCTACAAAGTACTTATAGTTTCATACTTGTTCTAGGTAAAGCGAACGTTAAGCGTGCGTAGAGTTGTATCGGTGGTCGATAGAACTTGAGGGAATATTTGTTCTACCTTTATCTCCTCGTTGGGTTTGACACTCTTACTTATCGAAGGGGCTACAATTGATCCCCTATACTTGTGGGTTATCAAGACCTTTTTTTGGTGCCGTTGCCGGGGAGTTATAGTGTGGGGTGAATATTCTTGTGTGTGCTTGTTTTCTTTATCACTAAGTAGTTTTCATTTTGTGCTCTTGTTTTCTATCTTTAGTTATGGGTAGGTGATACGTCTCCAATGTATCTATAATTTTTATTGTTCCATGCTTTTATATTATCCATCTTGGATGTTTTATATGCATTTATATGCTATTTTATATGATTTTTGGGACTAACCTATTAACCCAGAGCCTAGTGCCAGTTTCTGTTTTTTCTTTGTTTTTGAGTATCGCAGAAAAGGAATATCAAACGGAGTCCAATTGACATGAAAATTTACGGAGATCATTTTTGGACCAAAAGAAGCCCACGGAGCATCAGAGATGGACCAGAAGAGTCCCGAGGCCACCACGAGGGTGGGGGGCATGCCCCCTACCTCGTGGCCACCTCATGGACCCCCTGACTTGTTCCCGACGCCAATACCTCTTATATATCCCCAAACTTCCAAAAAATAACCTAGATCGGGAGTTCCGCCGCCGCAAGCCTCCGTAGCCACCGAAAACCAATCTAGACCCGTTCCGGCACCCTGCCGGAGGGGGGAAACCATCACCAGTGGCCATCTTCATCATCCCGGTGCTCTCCATGACGAGGAGGGAGTAGTTCACCCTCGGGGCTGAGGGTATGTACCAATAGCCATGTGTTTGATCACTCTCTTCCGTGTTCTTGATTCGGCACGATCTTGATGTATCGCGAGCTTTGCTATTATAGTTGGATCTTATGATGTTTCTCCCCCTCTACTCTCTTGTAATGGATTGAGTTTTCCCTTTGAAGTTATCTTATTGGATTGAGTCTTTAAGGATTTGAGAACACTTGATGTATGTCTTGCATGTGCTTATCTGTGGTGACAATGGGATATTCACGTGATCCACTTGATGTATGTTTTGGTGATCAACTTGCGAGTTCCGTGACCTCGTGAACTCATGCATAGCGGTTGGCACACGTTTTCATCTTGAATCTCCGGTAGAAACTTTGGGGCACTCTTTGAAGTTCTTTGTGTTGGTTGAATAGATGAATATGAGATTGTGTGATGCATATCGTACAATCATACCCACGGATACTTGAGGTGACATTGGAGTATCTAGGTGACATTAGGGTTTTGGTTGATTTGCGTCTTAATGTGTTATTCTAGTATGAACTCTAGGATAGATCGAACAGAAATAATAGCTTTGTGTTATTTTACTACGGACTCTTGAATAGATCGATCAGAAAGGATAACTTTGAGGTGGTTTCGTACCCTACAATAATATCTTCGTTTGTTCTCTGCTATTAGTGACTTTGGAGTGACTCTTTGTTCCATGTTGAGGGATTTTTATATGATCTAATTATGTTATCCTTGTCGAGAGAACTTGCACTAGTGAAAGTATGAACTCCAGGCCTTGTTTCGACGCATTGCAATACCGTTTTCGTTCACTTTTATCATTTGTTACCTTGCTGTTTTTATATTTTCAGATTATAAAAACCTATATCTACCATCCATATTGCACTTGTATCACCATCTCTTCGCCGAACTAGTGCACCTATACAATTTTCCATTGTATTGGGTATGTTGGGGACATAAGAGACTCTTTGTTATTTGGTTGCAGGGTTGTTTGAGAGAGACCATCTTCATCCTATGCCTCCCACTGATTGATAAATCTTAGGTCATCCACTTGAGGGAAACTTGCTACTGTCCTACAAACCTCTGCACTTGGAGGCCCAACAACGTCTACAAGAAGAAGGTTGTGTAGTAGACATCAAGCTCTTTTCTGGGACCGTTGCCGGGGAGGTTAGCGCTTGAAGGTATATCTTTGGATCTTGCAATCGAATCTTTTTGTTTCTTGTTTTATCACTAGTTTAGTTTATAAAAGAAAACTACAAAAAATGGAATTGAGGGTGCCTCATATGCTTCATCTTTTTAATATCTTTCGTGAAAATGATGGAAAGGAAAAGTTTGCCCAAGTGCTATAAGAAGAATGCATTAAAATGTTTGGCACTAAATCTTTGAATGATGAGCATGATTGCAATGTTATTAGTACGAACTCTTTGAATATCCATAGTACTAATGATGATTGCACTAGTCATGATGAAAGTATCTCATATAAGCATGTCATTTTTTGTGGAGTGCATAGAGTTTGCAAGTACACACCAAATAGGGAAGATAGATTTTGCAAGAGACATATGTATTTAGAAACTAAATGGCTGCAAGAAAGGCTAGATGTTTGTGCTGAAAATTTAAATTTTCTTAGCCATACTTGTGAACTTTGCAATGAACATGGTCATTTAAATATCCAATGCAAATTGTTTCATGATCAAATTGTGTTCAAAAATTGTGATGACTTGATTTCCCTTGCACATCATAATGAACTTAGTTTGCTTGTGGGTTATGAAGAAATGAAACGTATAACTAAGGATCTTCCAGAATTTGTCCTTGATATAGTTCTTGATTTTGATCTAGAGGAAATTTATATGTATTGTGCAGTGAATTGCATTGAAAATCCTTATATTGCCAATTACATAAAGACAAGAAAACAGAGAGAAGATGAAGATAATACTAATGAAAGGGAAGAAACTTCCCAATATCCTCCTATCATTTCGTATGATGAATTAGGTAACGAGGAGGAGCCTTCTATTCAACCAATCGCATTAATAAGGAGCTCCAAAAAGAGGATTAAACCCACACATAATGTGAAGAAGAAAAAGAAAAGACGGAGAAGTAAAGGTAAAAAGGCATCCCTCCCAAATGATTTCGCTCCTATTACTCATTGTGATGATGATAATTGCTATACTATTGGTGCTATCCATACTATTAATGATGAGAGTGATTATGCTTATGATATGAAAAGCCCAAGCTTGGGGATGCTATATTTGATGAGAATGACATGTTTTAGAATTTATTTTCTGCAATTAATGTTTGTCCCAAGCTTGGGGATGCTATGTTTAATGAAGATGATATTTTTAGTCTCCCAAGTTTTGATGAGCAAATTTATTATGATGATAGCATGCCTCCTATTTATGATGATTATATTGATGGAAGTGGGTTTGTAAGAGCGTCAACTTTAGGAAGTAATGATCCCACTATTTTGGAGGATGTTGAATCTTATTGTGATAATTATAAAAGTGGATTTGGAGAGGTCATGACTTTATTTTGTAATGATTCCACTATCTTGGAAGAGGTTTCAATTGATTATGATGAGAACAAAGTTGCTACTTATGATGATTATTATGATGATACTTGTGTTATAAAAAGTAGTGATGATTATATTTACAAAACTTGTCATGATTTTGATTACCCTTTTCCCGAACATTACTCTTTTAATGTGGAAACAATTTATAGTATTTGAGTTTCTTATGATACTCCCACTATTCCGAATGAGAAGAATTTTGCTTATGTGGAGAATAGTAAATTTTCTATGCTTGTAGATTATGAAAAGAATGTTTTATGTGATGGTTATATTGCTGAATTTATTCATGATGCTACTGAAAATTATTATGAGGGAGAAATATATGCTTGTAGGAATTGCAATAATATCAAGTTTCCTCTCTATGTGTTAAAAATCTTGAAGTTTTGCTTATTTTGCCTTCCTATGCTAGTTGATTCTTGTTCCAGTAATTTGTTTGCTCACAAAATCCCTATGCATAGGAAGTGGGGTAGGCTTAATTGTGTTAGTCATATTCTTCATGATGCTCCCGTTATGTTCCAATTCTTATCTTTCATATGAGCATCATTGAAATCATCATGCCTAGCTAAAAAGGCATTAAAGAAAAGCACTTGTTGGGAGACAACCCAATATTTATACCTACTATTTTTATGTGTTCACATGATTATGCGACTATAGTAATCATGTTTTATAGCCTTTGTTTCAATAAAGTGCCAAGTAAAGCCTTTAGGATCTTCTTGGGTGATTGTTGTTTGATCTTGCTGATAAAAATAGAAAGTATGCGCTCACGAAAATAATTATCATTTTTTACCAGAGAGCGATAAAATACCAATTCCAACTGCAGTAGATCAGTATACTTTTTTCCTGGTCGTCCTAATTTTTTAGAATTCTTGGAGTTTCAGAAGTATTCGAAATCTCTAGATTACTACAGACTGTTCTGTTTTTTACGCATTCTGTTTTCTCTGTGTTGTTTGCTTATTTTGATGAATCTATGAGTACTATCGGAGGGTATGAACCATAGAGAAATTGGAATACAGTAGATACTACACCAATATGAATTTAGAATGAGTTCACAACAATACCCTAAGTGGTGATTTATTTTCTTATACTAACGGAGCTTACGAGTTTTCTGTTGAGTTTTGTGTTGTGAAGTTTTCAAGTTTTGGGTAAAGATTCGATGGACTATGGAATAAGGAGTGACCAGAGCCTTAGATTGGGGATGCCCAAGGCACCCCAAGGTAATATTCAAGGACAACCAAGAGCCTAAGCTTGGGGATGCCCCGGATGGCATCCCCTCTTTCTTCTTCGTTCATCGGTAACTTTACTTGGAGCTATATTTTTATTCACCACATGATATGTGTTTTGCTTGGAGCATCATTTTATTTTATTTTTCTTGCTGTTTGAATAATATCCCAAGATCTGAAATTATAAAATGTTAGAGAGTCTTCACATAGTTACATAATTATTCAACTACTCATTGATCTTCACTTATATCTTTTGAAGTAGTTTGTCGTTTGCTCTAGTGCTTCACTTATATCTTTTAGAGCACGACATTAGTTTTATTTTATAGAAATTATTGATCTCTCATGCTTCACTTATCTTATTTTGAGAGTCTTTTAGAACAACATGATAATTTTCTTTGGTTATGAAATTAGTCCTAATATGATAGGCATCCAAGATGGGTATAATAAAAACTTTCATATAGAGTGCATTGAATACTATGAGAAGTTTGATACTTGATGATTGTTTTGAAATATGAAGATGGTGATATTAGAGTCATGCTAGTTGAGTATTTTTAAATTTTAGAAATACTTCTGTTTAGGTTTGCAAGTCCTATAGCATGCACGTATGGCAACCGTTGTGTAACAAATTTGAAGCATGAGGTGTTTCTTTGATTGTCCTCCTTATGAGTGGCGGTCGGGGACGAGTGATGGTCTTTTCCTACCAGTCTATCCCCCTAGGAGCATGTGCGTAGTGCTTGGTTTTGATGACTTGTAGGTTTTTGCAATAACTATGTGAGTTCTTTATGACTAATGTTGAGTCCATGGATTATATGCACTCTCACCCTTCCATCATTGCTAGCCTCTTCGGTATCGTGCATTGCCCTTTCTCACCTCAAGAGGTGGTGCAAGCTTCGCCGGTGCACCCAAACCCCGTGATATGATACGCTCTATCACACATAAGCCTCCTTATATCTTCCTCAAAACAGCCACCATACCTACCTATTATGGCATTTCCATAGCCATCCAAGATATATTGCCATGCAACTTTCCATCGTTCCGGTTATTATGACACGATTCATCATTGTCATATTGCCTTGCATGATCATGTAGTTGGCATCGTATTTGTGGCAAATCCACCGCTCATAATTTTTATACATGTCACTCTTGAATCATTGCACATCCTGGTACACCACCGGAGGCATTCATATAGAGTGATATTTTGTTCTAGTATCGAGTTGTAATTTTTGAGTTGTAAATAAGTAGAAGTGTGATGATCATCATTATTAGAGCATTGTCTCGTGTGAGGAAAAAAAGAGAAAGGCCAAAAAAGGGAAGGACCAAAAAATGAGAGAAAAAGAGAGAAGGGACAATGTTACTATCCTTTTTCCACACTCGTGCTTCAAAGTAGCACCATGATCTTCATGATAGAGAGTCTCTTATTTTGTCACTTTCATATACTAGTGGGATCATTATAGAACTTGGCTTGTATATTCCAACAATGGGCTTCCTCAAAATTCCCTATGTCTTCGTGAGCAAGCAAGTTGGATGCACACCCACTTAGTTTCTTTTGTTGAGCTTTCATACATTTATAGCTCTAGTGCATCTATTGCATGGCAATCCCTACTCCTCACATTGACATCAATTGATGGGCATCTCCATAGCCCATTGATTAGCCGCGTCGATGTGAGACTTTCTCCTTTTTTGTCTTCTCCACACAACCTCCATCATCATATTTTGTTCCACCTATAGTGCTATGTCCATGGCTCGCGCTCATGTATTGCGTGGAAGTTGAAAAAGTTTGAGAATACTAAAGTATGAAACTATTGCTTGGCTTGTCATCGGGGTTGTGCATGATGGGAGCATTTTGTGTGACGAAAATGAAGCATGGCCAAACTATATGATTTTGTAGGGATGAGCTTTCTTTGGCTATGTTATTTTGAGAGGACATAATTTCTTGGTTAGTATGCTTGAAGTATTATTGTTTTTATGTCAATATCAAACGTTTGTCTTGAATCTTATGGATATGAATATTCTTGCCACAATAGAGAAGATTACATTGATGAATACGTTAGGTAGAATTCCACATCAAAAATTCTGTTTTTATCATTTACCTACTCGAGGACCAGCAGGAATTAAGCTTGGGGATGCTTGATACATCTCCAACGTATCTATAATTTTTGATTGTTCCATGCTATTATATTATCCATCTTGGATGTTTTATATGCATCTATATGCTATTTTATATGATTTTTGGGACTAACCTATTAACCTAGAGCCTAGTGCCAGTTTATGTTTTTTCCTTGTTTTTGAGTATCGCAGAAAAGGTATATCAAACGGAGTCCAATTGACATGAAAATTTACGGAGACCATTTTTGGACTAGAAGAAGCCCATAGAGCGTCGGATATGGATCAGAAGAGTCCCGAGGCCACCACGAGGTGGGGGGGGGGGGCGCCCTACCCTCCTGGCACGCCCCCTGCCTCGTGGACCCCCCTGACTTGTTCCCGATGCCAATGCCTCTTATATATGCTCAAACTTCCAAAAAATAACCTAGATCGGGACTTCCACTGCTACAAGCTTCCGTAGCCACAAAAAACCAATCCCGACCCGTTCCGGCACCCTGCTGGAGGGGGGAATCCATCACCGGTGGCCATCTTCATCATCCCGGCACTCTCCATGACGAGGAGGGAGTGGTTCACCCTCGGGGCTAAGGGTATGTACCAGTAGCTATGTGTTTGATCTCTCTCTCTCTCGTGTTCTTGATTCGACACGATCTTAATGTATCACGAGCTTTGCTATTATAGTTGGATCTTGTGATGTTTCTCCCCCTCTACTCTCTTGTAATGGATCGAGTTTTCCTTTTGAAGGTATCTTATCGGATTGAGTCTTTAAGGATTTGAGAACACTTGATGTATGTCTTGCATGCGCTTATCTGTGGTGACAATGGGATATTCACGTGATCCACTTGATGTATGTTTTGGTGATCAACTTGCGAGTTCTGTGACTTCGTGAACTTATGCATAGTGGTTGGCACACGTTTTCGTCTTGACTCTCCGGTAGAAACTTTGGGGCACTCTTTGAAGTTCTTTGTGTTGGTTGAATAGATGAATCTGAGATTGTGTGATGCATATCGTATAATCATACCCACGGATACTTGAGGTGACATTGGAGTATCTAGGTGACATTAGGGTTTTGGTTGATTTGCGTCTTAAGGTGTTATTCTAGTACGAACTCTAGGATAGATCGAATGGAAAGAATAGCTTTGTGTTATTTTACTACGGACTCTTGAATAAATCAATCAGAAAGGATAACTTTGAGGTGGTTTCGTACCCTACAATAATTTCTTCGTTTGTTCTCCGCTATTAGTGACTTTGGAGTGAATCTTTGTTGCATGTTGAGGGATTGTTATATGATCTAATTATGTTATCCTTGTTGAGAGAACTTGCACTAGTGAAAGTATGAACTCTAGGCCTTGTTTCGACGCATTGCAATACCATTTTCGTTCACTTTTATCATTTGTTACCTTGCTGTTTTTATATTTTCAGATTACAAAAACTATATCTACCATCCATATTGCACTTGTATCACCATCTCTTCGCCGAACTAATGCACCTATACAATTTACCATTGTATTGGATGTGTTAGGATACAAGAGACTCTTTGTTATTTGGTTGCAGGGTTGTTTGAGAGAGACCATCTTCATCCTACGCCTCCCACGGATTGATAAACCTTAGGTCATCCACTTGAGGGAAATTTGCTACTGTCCTACAAACCTCTGCACTTGGAGGCCCGACAACGTCTACAAGAAGAAGGTTGTGTAGTAGACATTAGTAGGAAACGCAAAATACTAAAAAAAATTAGTGGTACCTACTGAACCAATGGTTGAAGAACCACTCAAAATCTATCACACTACTGAAGCTTTTTACTTCTACAAAAAAATACACTTTCGTGATGATACGTGTTTGTCACAGTAGGTCGCTTTTTTTGTCATGCATGTACATCCATGACAAATTTATGACGGAATCAAGATAGTCATACCTGTGCTGTCGTAGAAGTGTTCCATGACATTACCAAAATTATTATCATGGAAGTGTCCACTTCCATAATGATAAATCGCGCGTCACAGAAGTGCTTTTGTCAAGAGTGACCGACACGTGGCATCCACCGTAACGGAACGCCGTTAAGCTATCGAGTCGGGTTTTGGATCTGATAACCCGTTAACAGCCCCGACCAATGGGGATTTTCCACGTGTAAAATCATCATTGGCTAGAGGAAACACGTATCGGCTCATCGTCGGGACAGATGTCATCCACTCACTGGACAGAAGGCGCCTATGATACGTCGACACGTGGCACGGCCCAACAAGTTTAAATGGGCTGGCCCAACTAGAGGCCCACAAGATTTGCGGACCATAATGGGCCGGCCCAGCTAAAGGCCCACAAGATTTTGCGGGCCATAATGGGCCGGCCCAGGTAAAGGCCCACAAGATTTTTGTGTGCCATAATGGGCCGACCCAGGTAAAGGCCCACAAGATTCTTGCGGGTCATAATGGGCCAGCCCAGCTAAAGGCCCACGAGATTTCGCCGACATTAATGGGCCGGCCCAGCTGTAGGTCCACAAGATTTTGAGGACCCTAGTAGGCCGGCCCATTAACTGGCTGCCATGTTTTGGGCCAAATGCCGGCCCATTTTTTATCCGGTCCATTAATGGCCTGCCACGCTCTCGGCCTAATTGTGGCCCATATGAGATCCGGCCCGTTAAAAGTCTACCACGTTCTGGGCCAAATTACGGCCCAGATCAGGTCCGGCCCTTTAAGAGGCTTTGGGCTCAATTATGGCCCATATCAGATTCGGCCCGTCAACTGGACACTATGCTTTTCGGCCTACTTGCTAAAGGCCCACTTAGTAATTCGGCCTGATATTAGTTTTGGCCTGTTAAGGGCCCGTTTAACATTTCGGCCCTATATTAATTTCGGCCTGTTAAAAGCCCGTCATATAGTTGGGCCTAACTACGGCCCAGTTTGCATCTGGCCTGCTCGCAGCCGATATCTGATTGGGCCAAACAAGGACCCAGACAATTTTGGCCTGTTAAAAGCCCGTGATTTGATTCGCACAATCATGGGCCGGGGTTCATTTCGGGCTGCTGCGTAACTAGTACTCCCTCCGTTCCGAATTACTTGTCTTAGATTTGTCTAGATACGAAGGTATCTAGCACTAAAATGACTCTAGATACATCCGTATCTAGACAAATCCAAGACAAGTAATTCGGAATGGAGGGAGTAGGAATTAAGAACAAACCTACTCCATACAATAAAGAAATTACAACATAGTAACTAAGAATAAACCTACACTACACAATAAAGGATTTAAGGTATATTACATCCACTGGGCATCAAAGTTCGCCACCAGTGATCATAAAGCGCAACGAAGAAGAAGATTACAAAAACTGGGCACCATTGCAGCGTAACAAAATAATACTGAACTGAGACCACTTCCAAGACAGTTCAAGAAAGGTTAGCCTTGCGGGGGAACTGCTGCGCAAGCTGCTGAGCAAGGCTGTGAGACCGGCCTAGCATGTCGGTCATAGCTTCCAGGTGTAGCTGTTTAGCGATGAGGTTCTCATTGGTGTTCTCGACAATATTTCTTAGAGATAGGACTTCAAGTCGAAGTTGAGTTGCAGAATGCCTTTCTGCTAGAACTTGGGACTGAAGAAGTCGAACTGATTCAGACAACGAATTCTGTGAGCTTGTCTGACTGTTAGTCTCAAGTAACTTGAACACTGCATCAAGACAAGACTTTGGGGTTGTCTCGCTATCTTCAAGATGTTTTGCCTTCTTTGCTGCAATATATGTTGGGTTTGTCTCACAGCCTTCAGCATACTTGTGCATGCCATCAGGCATATCGCCCTGAAACAAAGCAGAGAGATGACAGGTTTTGCACGTGTATAAACAAAGATGATAACTGTTGTGTCAATTCTATCCAATTTCAAATTAGAAAATAAAGAGTATGTTCAAAATATCAATAGCATAATTTGGCATTGTTCATAATGTGGGGAGCTTCACCACACTACTGGATTACCATGTCAACATAACAAACATAGATGAAGGGCAAAGAAAATCATTGTATCTATTTTGGATAATGTGCATGGCATGTTGTTCATATCATCAGCCACATCAGTAAGATAAAATAGGAGATGACAAGGTGCAAACGTGGGCCGCTTCACCACACACTGGATTATAGATCCAAAAAAACAAGCATACATATAGGGAGTATTAAGTAATGTGCATGGTATGAATAAGGAATTTGGTTTTACAAGTAAAAAATAGAACTTACGGTTCTTATGAACATGCATTTTGGTAGAAACAACAAACTAAACAGTAGTAAATGATAGGGAGTATGAGCAAATTAAACATCAGTTGAGGATAAAAGGCTTTAGAAGGACTGACTTACATTAACAGTTAACACCGGCTTTATAATGCCCTTCTCCATGGCAAGGGAAGGATAACTCAAGAATTTCAGCACATAATCTTCTTCATAAGCATTGCCTGTACTCTACATTTTGTAGAGAGTAATTATAGATATGATTATACTGGAAGGGATAGAGGATAATGAAGATAAGATGCAGATTGATGCTACATAATCAACTACCAATCCCTGGAAGTACAAGCGTTACAAGACAAAATGTACTGACAAGAGCAATGGGCTACACTTCTGCACTGGCATTGTCTGTGTATTCTACTTGTTGGTAAGATTAAATATAGATCTGATCTTTTTTATTAAATGGTGGGCGAGGGAGATAA
Source organism: Triticum urartu (assembly GCF_003073215.2). Classification (NCBI taxonomy): domain Eukaryota; kingdom Viridiplantae; phylum Streptophyta; class Magnoliopsida; order Poales; family Poaceae; genus Triticum; species Triticum urartu. The sequence continues at coordinate 473,932,738 of NC_053024.1, read as the reverse complement.
GATGCAGAATGCTACAAAATGAACCAATCCCTCTTCCCATAATACAAGAGTGTTTTGAACACTGGTGTATTGTACAAAACGTTCTTATATTATGGGACGGAGGGAGTAGCTGTTAATGTAAGTACAATGATAGACCACGTTCAGTCCTTACAAGAGGACTGCAGAGCTAAACCTCTTCAAAAGCATTGGGTTGATTCTAAATTTATGTAAGAGTCCATACGGATCTTATAATCCACCAAATGGACGATTACGAGGCTAACATGTGCAGTGATGCTACATAATCAAACAGCTATGAAAGTAAGTATGGTCATACAGGGCAAGAGGTACTCACAAGAGCAATGCAGTGTGCAGTATAGTTGCGAGATTCTGTGGTCCCTTGAGAACGAATGTCCTTCTGCTAACAGTTTTCATACAAGTGAGACGTTAAGGCAAATGCAGAAATGTAGTTCAAATTGTGATGTGATATCATAGACAGTACCTTATGCTGTAGCTGAGACCAATGTGTAACAAGATTATTCCAGTCACCGTCGGATAAATGTAGCACCGGAGACTTTACATAAATTTTGTTCAGAGGCTTGCCATCAAAGTGCGCTTGCCTCAGGTAGGAACGATACTTCATCAACGAGTGCTTGAAAAGCACAACCAACCCTTGCTCGTCATCACAATCTAGTTTGCGCCTCGCCTATTTAAAAGAATGAAATCTTGTGTCTTCTGTCAGCAGAAACATATGCAGTAATGACCATGAATAACATTAGTACATTACTTACGCGTAAGTTGCGGAGGAAGACTGGAAATTGTTCTGTGTTTGCGGTATAATCTTTCCATGAAGGAAAGATGCGCACAAAGTTCCTGACAACAACATAAGCTTCGTCTTCTAAACTGGGAAGAAATGGAACAAGGGTCCTATTTGCTGCAATTGGGGCTCTCTCTGATTCGAAAAGGGATTTGGCAACTGGATTTGGTGTACTCTTTGCTAGAATGGGGGTTTTGCGTCGTACAGCTGGTGCTATGTCAACTGGCATAATCATATTGTTTGCTGCAGTTGGGGTCTGCTGAGTTGGGGCATCAGAAATGACCAGTGTAGTAGGGCTAGAGTCTGCTAGAGTTGGAGTATTTTGTGGGTCAGGTGATATTGCAACTACACCTAATGGGCTATTTGATGTATCAGGTGCCACTACCTTTTCCAAATACTTTGCTTGTGCTCCTCCATGATTAGCAATCCCCTCTTCCTTTTGAATGTCTGATACACAAGAACAACATTTGAATGGATAAATATGGTATAATGACAGATGGAATATGTACTGAAAATGGATAGGCAGGGTGTATTCACATACACGATGTGTAAATTAAGCTAATGGCAGTTCAACAAAGTAGAAGCAATGCAAATCATCAGTTGCAAGATATGTGCGAGCAATGTAACCTTGGAAAGTTAGAGCAAGTACCTTGATGGGTGAATAAGACAGGGCATCTTCCTCTGACTCCTCCACTAGGGAGCTACATTCACTTAGGTCTCCCTCTAGCTCAGAATCACTGTTAGGATCATATTCTGAGCATGAATCTGTAGGTGGAGAGTGTTTGCATTGCATTGCATCCAGACTTGATTTCAGTCCCTTAATGCCAGGTTTGACAGCCATGTCATTGTTCTGCTTTATTCTTTTCATGCGCGCAAGCTCATAATCATTATGATGCTATTCAGAATCTGAGATTCATGAAAACATAAAAAGTAGTCAGATTATCTATGGAATGCATTGCGGTTTCAACTCGGAGAGTGTCTCCCTATAAACCCCTGCATATGCAAAGTTCACCTCCCCAACCGTGCTGACCAGACCACACACAGAGATACACACCCGAGCGGCAAACATGCATTTTCGAAACTAATTTAGGAACATTTAGCTGATCAATTAAACAACTCTGTTTTAATAATATCAGATTCGTATTTGAACAACTAAGCTTGTTTAGCTTGATGGGTGGAGCGGTGTTATTATGACACGAAGCATGTATTCTGATCGTATAGTGATCATAAAAGGGGGAAACTCTAAGCATATATTTTTAGCAAAAGAGGGTTTCCCCTCTGATTTCTATTATAGAAACCACGACGGAACCAACATGATCAATTAAACCCTAAGCATGATCAATTAAACCGTATTATGGCTGTGCCATGGCAGATTTGAAGCTGCAAACCGGAGAAATGACATTTAGCATCCATTGTTTCCTTCGAACTAAGAACTAAATTCTAAGAGCTGAAAATAAAGTAGAGTAACCAAGTTAAGATCTATTTTCTGGATGAGATCAAAAAGTTGAGGAGATATGAAGTACCACCTCTCTTGCGGCGCCGTGTAGGCATCGGGGGTGCGATGGCTGTCGGTGGCATTGAAGCAGATCTGCGACGGTAGACGGGTGCATCGGGGGATTAGTCCCGTTGCGGTGGAAGAGAAGGTCATGTGAGCGGCCCCGACAAAGAGGACGACGGCGCTGATGAAGCGAGAGGACGCGATGCAAGGCTATTGGTCCGTCGCCGTGGATGAGAAACGTCCATCTCTAGCAGTGGACGATGCGGTCTTGGTAGGCGCTCCAGCATGGTGGAGGACGGTGGTGATGGATGTGGTGGAGGACGGCGGCGATGGATGGGGTGGCGGACGAAAGCTGGTGTGGGAATGGGGTGTTCTAGCGCGGACGGTGTATGAATGGGAAATGGAGGGAGAGGTATGGGGAACCATGTTTTTGCCACGCGCCTGTATGAAATATGGGAAAGTTACAAACTTATCCCCCGTTTCAAATTTGGATGTCTCGTCGGTTGGGGATAGGACGGTAATCTCGCATCTCCCAAATATTTGCCGGTAACTATTTCGGGCGAGGAGAGGGTGTTTTGCCGCCCACGGTTGGCGCCCACGGTGTATGAACGGGGCTGACAGGTAGGGCAGTTGTGTCACGTCTGATGGAAGTTACACATCTGCCCCTATTTAAAATATTAGCCTACATCTATTTCGGACGAGGAGAGGGTGTTTTGCCGCCCACCATGTATGAATGGGGAATGGAGGGAGAAAGAGAGGTCTTTCGGACAAGCTTGAATCAAATGAGTTTTGCCGCCCATGTTTGACGCCCACCGTGTCGGAATGGGCTCAGAGGCGGTCGTGTCACGTCTAATTGAAGTTACTAACCTACCCCTATTTAGAGCAGTGGAAATCGGGCTGATGGATTGTCCGTGTAATGGGTAGACAGTAATTTCCATCTCCCAAACACTTGGCTTCGGGCAGCCGATGTGGGAGTGGACATTTTGCTGTTTCTTTCGAATTTTGGGACAATAAGCATCCATGTTTACCCTGGCAACTAAATTCGAATCCATTTTGTATTCCTATATGAATCTTTATAAATCATTCTATGTGTTTTTATATATCTTCAAAAGGACGACAAAGATGTATTCCACTGTCATATATGAATATGGTTTGCAAATGCCGATACTCAAATTCAGAAACTAGAATCCAGTTTAAGGTGAATTCGAATATTTGGAACACTTCATGTCCAACTCAAATGTCACACGCAGCATAATGTGTACTCCCATTTAGATATGTACACAAGCGATGTATCAAGATTCAAATACCGAGTCAATCAACCAAGAATGTACGGAACTAACAGACATATAAACACTTATAGAGTATATGGATCAATAATATCAACTAACATACATAAGCCAGGCCACTGTACTTTTTTTTGGCTACAACAGCATCCTTTTTTAGCCAGCATCTTGGCCCTTTCCGATGCGTGCCACTTATGGTCCATCTATACTACTATTGCTGAATGCACATTCAGCCCGATTGGCATATTCGTAGGTCTGGCACAGCAATCCAAATGAAATGTCTCCGAGTCTTATCAATTAATACAGACTTGTGCTCAAATAAAATTACAAACAAAAAAACAAAAAAAACAATTATTACATGATCTCTAAAACAAATGGTTTGATTGATTACATGAACAGACAACACAAAGGTTATTCAACTATGGAAAGAACATTTCACCTATGATTTACCAAGTAGGAATTTAATTTCCTTTTTTCCTTCAGGACCTTAACAATCTGGTCAGTATCAGCTTGCTTCGTTTTGAAATCCACCAAATATTTAATGGTTGTCTTGAGTACTGCTTGTGATTGTGCTGTTTGCTTCCTCAACATGTCAACTTCATCTCTAAGTGAAGAAGCAGAATCTCTTTCTACCACTAGTTTAGCCTCTAGAGCATCAGCAGTTGGCAATTCATAATGCACGATTGGGCCGGTGCCACTGCTGTGGGATGATGCAACGTCCATGGGGACCTCGCTCTTTGATCTTGGGCTAACCTGTTTTTCCATTAAAGTTCCGATTGGATTCAGAAAAGTTGAAGTTAGCAAAACATCTCAACTGGGAGTTATAACAGCAAACCAGTTAAACAAACAAGGAATTAAAGAGTTTCAGTTGGATGCTGAAAAGTAGTTATTAACATCACTGTAACCCGCTGTTGCAGCAGCAAAGCAGTTAAACGAACAAGTAGATATTTAAGTTAAGGAAAACAGGTAATTCTTAACAGTAAGTATCAAACACATAGATAGGTGCAATCTACAATATGATTAACAGGCTGTGCCATTATGTAATCAGTAGAAAACTAAATTAAGCCAAGCAACGTAATTGAACAATTTTGCAATAAGTGGCTAACTAAAATTCCGAGAAGCAGGTAACTGAACTTACGCTAGTTCTTTGTATAGGCACACTGCAACTTCTTTTTCGCTTACAAGGTTGTACGAAGGAGTCCATGGCATCAATTGCTTGGATACGCAGTCCCAATACTTCTTTCTTCCCACACTGCATGGGTAAGTCGAATGGTTAATCTGGTAAGATGGTGCGTCCTTGATATGTTATATGAGGACGTGTAGTCAGACTAGTTGTAGCCAAACACATCACACTGGCTTTTACTGTATATTTCATGCGATTACTTTTGGCATATCGAGATCTAAGCAATCTGCAATAGGATGAAAAGACTGGCATCCTTCACATTATTGGCGAACTCAGTTCATAGAAACAAGCAATTCAACCATTCTGTGGGTAAATCAAAAGTGCCACTGGAATATTTTTCACTATCCAATCATAGACGCAAAAGGGGCAACGCCACCATAGGGGCTGGTATGGGCGGCCACCTCAGGTGGCTGGAAAGTGTGCACCTAGTTTGAGTCGTCCAGGTTGGCCCATGCTAGTTTTGTTCATCCCAACGCATGAGCAGGCAATGTAAAAAATGAAGAAAAATGTTTCAATTTGGATGGGCCAATAACATAAGTGCAAGGCAGGCCCTATAGCAGGCTCGCGGCCCAAACGAGCGCCTCCCATATTGATCAACAGCAGGAAAAATCCCAATTCATTCGCTCCAGCCTCCAGTCTGGTTCGCTCCTAACCTAGCCACCGCTAGACAGGCCGACACAACACTTCCTCGTGCCCTCGTTGGAGGGCGGTCGCCGGGCTTCAAGCGAACGAAAGGACAAGAAGATGAAGATCCAACCCTGGGTGTAGCCTGCGTGGGAGGCAGCGGCGGCAGCACGGGCATGGCATCGAGCTTGCGCAAACGGACAGTCGCAGCTTGCAAGAGTAGCATGCGCAACGAGCAGGTACATCACATCCCTGATTATATCTAATTCAACTCTTCAATTTCTGGCCAATAGTTAAACCTGACGGTGTTGTAAAACTGCTTGTATGTAGGGAATCTATGAGAAAATGAAACCAATTTCTACTTATTTTATAACTCCCCCAATCAATACTGAACTGACTGAATCTGATGTATCTAATCAAGTTTCCGGTGCAAACATACAAGCTCATGTTGTTCTTGAGCCTGAAGTGTCTAATGAACAGACTGCTAATGAAGGATTTGATGCAAACATTTTACATGCTCCTGGTGATGAACATATAGTGTCTAATGAGGGATCTAATGCAAGCATTTTGCAAGCTCATTGAAGGATTTAGTGTCTAATGATGATCTACTATGTTGAGAGAGATAGAGATTTGCAGGCATTGATGACAAGCAAATTATAGTGCATTTTCATAGCTTGAGGAAACGTCGAGGCCATCTACCAGAAAGTCCCCGTATCATGACTACATAGCATAAATACTTTTCTAATCTGTTGTTTGAAACTATTGTCATACTTGTGCAGGATAGATATATTGATATGCAGTTTGCGCACTGGTGATACATGCAATTACACTTTGATATTTTCAGCCAGAGAACGAATAATTCAAGAAGGTACAGACCATGTTTGTAGTCCTTGTACACCATGTTGCATTTTGTGTTTTTTGGTGCTTGCATCATTTAGTGTTTATAATCTGAACTACTTTGGATCATTAGCTGGTTTTCAAAGTGCATGTAGCTTCACATTTCTCAAGTTATGTTGATTTCCGAAGTGCAAGTGCCTTCGTATTTTTTAAGTTAAATGTTCGCCCCTGGTAACTTGAATTCATGGATCAGCCACTGCACACAAATCATACATGAATGCCAGTACGAATTAAATGAAATGCAGGGACTTACGCTAGCTCGTTGTACAGGCTCACCGCAGCTCTGCTTGCGCTTGGGATGTTCCATGTACAAGTCCATGTTACCACTTGCTGGGATGTGCATGCCTTGTGCTCCTTGCATCCCCCTCTGCATTTTTGACACAGAGAATGGTTGATCAAATAAGAGGAATCGACCTTGATGTTGTACCATAGGAAAGATACTTACAAGGTTATACGGGTGTGCAGGATGTGTACCAGATCCCGTAGCACCGTCATGCTTCGCTAAAATATGGATTTGCTTGTTTCAGATGATATCTCCATAAGAAATAAGAGTTAAGGTCAGAGTTGCATAGGCGTGTAAGCTAAGAGAGCAGTGAAAGGACATCCAAACATCGTCGAAACAGTGCACAAGGGAGTGATGTGTGGATACCTAGTTCGGGCCAGCGTTTGGGCATGCTCGCCTAGCTAGAGTGCGGGTCACTTCAGAGCCGTTGAGGGTGATGCGCTGGCGTTGGCTGGCCGCACACGGATGCAGATCTTGAGTGGCAGTGGAGCACTACGATGCGGTGGATGAGACCGTTGGTGAAGCCCCAACGGCCTCGGGGGCGGAGGTGCGACGATGTGCTCGGTGAAGTAGCCCCGGTGAGCTGGGAGATGGCGTCGGTGAATCGCACCTGATGCGGTGGAACTCGGTGTCTGTGAGGCATGTCGGTTGCGGCGGCCGACGTTGTCGGTGGACCACCCGGTGCGGTGGACGAGGGCGTAGATGAGGTAGCTCCGGTGCGGTGGTGAAGCGCGACCGTCGTCTTCGTCGTCGTCGTCCGGCACAGAGGTGGGGAATGGTGGGGAAAGTGACGAGACGAGGGGCAATTCGAGGGTTGGCGGCGAATTAGGGATTTAAGCAATCTGGGTGCGGAAGGGGATGGTGGAGAAGAGAGATTTTGCAGGGCTAGAATTGGGGCCGCCAGATATTTCAATCCGAAACATGGAAGCACGAACTTATATTGTCGTCGTCCTTTTTTGGGGGGAGGGGGTGGGTGGCTGGGTGCTACGCGTCCGTCCGACGCACGCGACCACCCCGACAGGACTATGCTTCGGTGCCTTAAGGCACCTGCCTTTGTGTCCATGACATATGGGCCCAACAGGTGGCTGGCCCACATGTCAGTGACCCAAAGGCAGTTGCCTTTAAGGCACCGAAGCAGCGTCCACCCCGACACAACTCTGGTTTGCCTGGTGCGCCTACATTTGAGAATGCAAAGGAATCTTCTTTCATTTGCAAACGATTCTGTATGTATTTCCATGCCCGTGTTTTCCTTGCAATAATTAGTCATTCGAAACAAGATACTCCATCCGTTCACTTTTGTAAGTCGTTTCAGACAACTTAAAATGAACTGTTTTGCACATTGTCTGAAATGTCTTCAAGGTCTTATAAAAGTGAACAGAGGGAGTACTATAAATTAATTAATGAGGAGTTATTTGAAAAAAAATCGAAACGGTACCCACACTAACGTGGATCAGAGTGTGTGTCACATAATTAGTTATTTGAATTAGAGTGTGTGTCACATAGTTATTTGAATTGGAGTGTGTGTCACATAGTGATCTCCAATTCTAACGTGGATTTCGCATTTCACTGTATCCATGCTACTTTTTTAATACAAATTCATATGTATATGATGAACACCATGGTAGTGAGAAAACTTTTGGATGGATTCAAACATATGACCTACAAAATAGCACAACAAACTGAGTCAATGTCAACTTCTCAAAACTTAGTATGGCACAAATTCGAAATAATTACCCGTATGCCTGGTCCTCGGTTCAAATCTTACAATGTACACCGAATTGAAACATCGACATTAAGTCTCGTACTATGTACATTCAAATTTTGTTTTTAGCCCCCCCCCCCCGCGCGCACAAACGCTACATACTTCCTGTATCGGTCAATCTTCCTCTCCTAACCACCTTAGGAAGCTATCAGTTTCCAACACACGTTCATTCTTTCTCTCCATGTTTCGATCTCTAAGTCTCTCAACTACACAACCCCTTTTTCCACTCTGTTACCAAATGTATTTACCTCACACACCCGCCATTGCACCCCATGCCGAGCTCTCTCTCTCTCTCTCTCTCTCCCCTCTCCCTCTCACCCTCTCGCGCTAAATACATGCATTGCCTATCTAGCCCCCAACCTCTCGTGCATGCGCACACACACACGTTGTATATCTAGGTCACTCCCTTGAGACTGTCTCACTCTTTCTTCCACACGGCGGGCCACACTCGCTCAATCTCGCTCTCTTTATCTGAGTCTCGTTTAACCTCGTTTTCTTTCACACACAAATGATATATCTCCCTGTTCGGGCCTTGATCGACACACTCTATACTCTCTCACGCAGATTGTCTATCTAGGTCAGTCCATCCAAGCCGCCACCACTCTTTCGACCTCATGGTGGGCCACGCTCACTCAATCTCTCTCTCTCTCTCACCGTATGTCTCTATTGACCTCGCTCTTTCTCGGACAAAAACGATATATCACCATGTTGAGCCCAATTCGACCTATTCACATTGTATACTCTCTCACGCACATCGTCTATCTAGGTCACTCTCTCCAACCCGTCTCACTCTTTCGATCGCACGATGACCCTATGTGATCGGTTGACCTTGCTTCCTCTCACGCACAAAATATATCTACATGTCTGTGACTGGATCATCTGTCAAGCTTTATCTTACAGCCCTCACCCTTGCCAAAAAGCTCAATCGGACAATATCTCTCCAGAGCATATATATTTGTTCAATGAATGTCGGACCACACTCACTTTGTCTCTCTATCTATATGTCTCTCGATTGACCTCGCTTTCTCACACCGTATCTTCCACGCGTTGAAGCTACTACCTCTCCATCCCTCGCAAAGCCGGAGCTATTTACATTGCGAGGGGCACTCCAACCTTGGATTAATTTCTGTAGGCATTTATTCCGGTCGGTTTAGATTAAATTTTCGTAGCATTCGGCCCACAACTACTCCAATCACCGTAGCGGGTAATTAAGCTACGGGGAGCACCTAATATGAGTACCGGGGAGCCGTTGGATCGAAGATGCAGCGGCACACACGAGGCCTGAATGTTTTATTTGCAAAAAACCTTTGGAGAGTTTGGAAATTGCGCATAATTACAAAGACTACTCCAGCCATTGGATCTCACTTCCAATGGTGTAAAAACTCGTATCACCATAGTATCTAAGCTGCGGGGTGGATGTGATATTCTATGCCGCTGTCATTTTTGTTCGTAAACTTGCAAAAAACGTGTAACTCATGCCGTTACTTGTCTAACCGCGCAAAGTGTTTGTTCAAAAAAACCATCCTACACTGAAATATCAGAACAACACACGGGGGTCCCACTTGTCATTAATCAAATTTGGACCTAAAACTAACAAATCTGAAAGACGATATTCGACCTGGACTACAAAGCGTAAGTCGATAGCCTGAAAAAACGAACGGTTGTTGGCTTTGTCCCATAACTTGATTTTATACAGTACTTGCGTTGAGTAGAGTAGAGGGAGTGCCTCGTCAACACGTGCATGACCGTTATCTCACTTACTGGTGGGTCCCAGGTCTGCGATCTCAATCTCTCTTCTCTCCATCGTCTAACCTTTGCACGGGCACACACGAAGAGCGGCGCTAGCTTGCCTGGTGTTATTACAACTAAAAAAACTTGGAAAATAGAAGAATCGCCTAGAACAAGAGACGTTGTGGCTGGTCGAGATGGAGCTAACCACATCTATCCTCCATGCCACGTTTGCATGATGAAGCTGTGTGGCTAGTGGGGTGTTTTCAACCGACTGGCTGGGTCCCGAGGTCGAACCATAGGTACTCTACTACGTCTGATACAGTATATTTTTACACACACATTTTTCCTCCGTGCTGAGACGTGGCACACCCTACCGCGCGGTTTCAGGGTCCTCTCGGGTGGTGCACGCATATATTCTTCCTAACGTGGGACGCCCTACCGCGCGTTTTCTGGGTCCTCCTCGGTCGTAGCGCCGAAGCAAGTAAATGAGTCGTCAAATCACGAAAGACCACCTTTCCCACCGAGTACATCAGTGAAGCACGGTGGCTAGCTAGTTGGGCTAGTTCGACCGATTAGCTAGGCCGCCGCCACATTTGTTTTTTCATCCCTTTTTTTATCTACTTGCCGGCAGGTAAATTTAAATATCCACCCTGGCGTTGCTATGGTGTTTGGGTGCGGCAGGATTTTTAATATTTTGATTGAAGGGAGCAGGCGCGGCAGGATTTTTAATTTTTTGATTGACGGGAGCAGGCGCGGCAGCAATTAGTCACGATGACTCCGCCTGTACCCACTGCTCCCTGATGTGAGAAGTCGTCAACTGGTGTTTTACCGTGGTGAAAACCAAAAGATTCCCCCCTCCCTCTGCCTTCCCGTAGATTGCATTGCCTTTCAGCCGTTTCGCCCCCTTTGCTTCCTCTCCCCATTGCTTCTACCTGGTGCCATGGGCGCAGCAGATCACGGAGTCCGAGGTGAGGCTCTTGACATACGAGCTCCATGCCAAGGATGCGTAGCTCAGGGCCAAGGACGTGGAGCTCCATGAGCTCAAGGAGGAGAGGAGTGCCATGCTCCTCCATTATGTGCGGGAGTTCACGGAGCTTTAAAAGCGGCAGTCGTCCACCACAAAGATGCTCGAGGCGTTGGCGGCGTTGCTACATAAAGTGGGAGATACGATAGGCTGTCAGGGGGACGGTTGGAGCATGAGCGGGCCGATCGTGACGAGGTCCAGGATCGCCTCAGCCACTTGGTGAACCAAGTTGCCACGCAGGTGTTGTGGCTGCTCGATGCCTACCGTCGTGCCAGCGCGACGATGCTGGCCGTCGGGCTAAACCCATTCGACCAACCGGTCGACTTCAACGAGCTGCGGCTTCCTGACATGGTCTCCTTCTTCACCTATATCTCTGAGGAGCTGAGCCGTCTCCACGCGATGGTGGGGGCTAAACTGGACAAGGAGGGGTTGCGGGCTGCCGTCACTGTTGTCGGGCGAATCCTTTCAGGGCTCCGTCACCGGAATCCATTCGTGCCATTGGACGCCGTCTTTGACGAGCTGGCTCCCGTCGACCGAGAGCGGGCTCTGCGGGTAGTTGCACCCTGCATCACCAACGTCGTGCGCCTCGAGAAGCAGAGGGACTTCGGTGGTGTTTAGGCGCCCTCTGCATGGGCATGTCCATGTCTGGGCGCAACATGACCGTTGGATCAAACTCAGATGGTGCAGATCAGTCACTGTAGCACAAAGCGTGTGGGTGTGTTTGGTTGCATTCTCATCTCAATATAGTTGTTTCCTCTTCGTGTATTTTTGTCAACCTACTAGTGTGGACTCATGCACCCTTCATGCACTCTGCCAAACACCCAAAAGTGGGTCGAGAAGGGAACTTTTGCTCCCATCCCGTGCACCCTTCATACACCCTGCCTAACACTATTCGTGCTTCATGTGATTCATGTTTCATGGAGTACTGTAGCACCGTACTCTCCATGCGTTGTGGACCTAGTTCTGTTAACATTGATCTCACCGTCCATTCTCGACCGAACAATCAAAAAAGCGGTACTATGTTACATATAGGAGTAGTTGACATGCGCACAACATCATTTGTTATCGTCATATCTTACTACACTAGCAACAAGATTGTGTAGTACTGACGTATGAACCACTGCACATGCCTAGTAGTAGGAGCACTGTGTATGTTCAAGTGGCTGCCATGTTTCACACTCCTCCGTCGTAAGAGTGGAAACACTTGCTGTAATCATTTTTTTCTTCTGAAAAACAATGGACACGCTCTACCATGCGGATCCTCCTCCAGCCATGCACTAAATTACTCACTTTCGCCGACGTGTGGGACAGCCAGCATCGGGGTCCACCAGCCATGCACTAAATTACTCCGTAGTAGAGTGACGGTAGACTACCCCGATCGAAGTGCCGCACTAATGCCCAATGAGCCGTCAAATCACAAAACCCCCTCCTTTCTAGCAGTAAGTTGGACGGACGAAGCAACCATCATTTCACTCTTCTCTCTCAGCTTCCTCTCTATCCAACCCTCGCTTCTGCCTCATCTTTTTCCTCATTTCTTCAAGAAAACCCCGACCTGCTTCTGCCATTGTTCTTCTCTCCCAAAGAAGGAAAGGTGAGCGCATCAATGGTGTTGATTCTGGCCAAGGCCCGGTCTTGCTACCCCGAGACTGATCCTATAACTCCCTCTCTTTTCTTCTTTTGGGTTTGTGATTATCGTTTCTTTTCTTTTATTTCTATTTGACAGTTTCTTGATGGACGCTGGAGCACCGACTGAAGTGATGTCTATGGCTCCGGCCAAAACCGTCGAGGCTCATGGTACGAAGAAGCGCAAGCACCCCGCCGAGACTACCGCAGACAAGCTCAAAGCCATCGCCCTGTCCAAGCCCCCCTCTCCGGGATCCCTCATTAAGCAAGTCCAGGTAATATCTCTTCTTAACGATCTTTTTCTCGATCTTGATCGTGTTTTTTCATCTAACACGCAGTACTAGTACTAGTAGTACAACTTTCTGGGTGATCTTGCATGTGATTTTTGTGTGCCAAATGACGGTTCTAAATTCCACTTTTGACCAAAACATGCGAGAGGTTGACACTGATTTCTTGTAGATTACTTTCAACTACTCCCTCTGTCCCAAATTTCTTGTCTTAGATTTGTCTAGATACGGATGTATCTAATACTAAAATGTGACTTGATACATCCGTATCTAGACAAATCTAAGACAAGAATTTTGGGACGGAGGGAGTACTTTATGAACATCAATGCTACCTTTTAAGAGGGTATATTTGCCTCAGTAACTTGTGTTATGGATATTGCATGTAATCCCTCTGCTCTCATGCCTTTGAAGTCATGTTCTAGTGTCTTTGTTCACTCATTTCTGTGCGTATATGTAGTCATATATGGAGTATAATATCGAAAATCATCTTATATTTCTGAACGGAGGTAGTAATAAAATATGGTTTCTGTTTGAATTAGAACCAGGTCTGCGATGGAGATGAAGTTCTCAAAGTCATGCCGTGTGAACTGGAAGACCCGATGATGAGTTCTACTGCTGAACTATCCAGCTGCTGTGTCCTTGTCGCCACGTGTCCTGAACTAGTGTTTTCCTGTAGCATTGTTGTCAGGCGTGTTCTCGAGGCTGTACTTGACCACAACAATTTCCTGGCTGTGCCTTCGATTACGAAGGGTGTGGTTCTTGTAAAGATTCCCAACACATCTGATGCGACCTGTCTTCATCATCATGTTTATGAGTGGAAAGACCACTATGTTAGGTTCTCCAAGGTTGACAAGATGGTAATGGCACATGTACACATCTCACACGAAGTCCATGGCCTAGTCAGTTATGCGGGGTTCATCCCGTAGGTCGGTGGCAAAAAATAGTTTGCAAAGTTTAGTTAGTGCAACTTTGCTTGTCTGTAGTAAGTACTATTGTTCAGTACTTGATTTGTGTTTGTGAACCCTGTATTTTTTATTAGTACTGCCGCTTTTGGTGTGTGGCCAGTCCTGAGAATGGTCTATGTTAATGTCTGTCCACTCAATTCAGTCTGTATATTTTGAAGTATCCATATCATATTTTTTGTGAGGACGGTCTATCAATTATGGTTTCACTCCAATATCTGTATGCATTGCAGGGTTTATCGCACCCACTAGGATTTCCAGCCCCATGGATGTTTGGTCCATACGATTTGTCACGACCTTTGGACTGTCCTGCTTGTGGGAGTAGGCGGGGCCCCTGCATGCCACGCGTAGTTGAACGATCAATCTTCTGTTTAGTACTTCAACATAGTGATTTCCTGGTAAGGATTCACTCGTGTCACATCAAGTAAATCTTATTGATTTAATGTCATGTTTTCTTTCTTTTCCTGCAATTTTACGATGCAGGTTTTGCCATGTGACGTTCATCACAGAATAAACCGTTTGGTTTGCTCTACGATGGCTATTTTTGCAGGTTTCACTTCTTATGTCGTGTCAGTAACGAAGGCACTGTCCATCACTTATATTACTGGAAAAAATTGGATCAGTCTGTTGTCTGAGTACAAGCTGAATCCCTATGATGAACTGCAGTTTGGTTTAACAAAACGCCACAATTAGTCCTTCTCGCATTTAAAAGAAATGAAGAAAAAAAAATGGATCACGGTCACGGATCCTAGTCAAGTTAGAAAGCTGATCATAGCAGACCAGACACGATCGCCGCTGTCTCGCACAGATCAAGCACCGACAGTTGCTCTAGCACTGACAGCGGCAGCAACTCAGTCTGATCCAGCTGAGGATTGGGCACCGACCGCGTCAGCGGATCAGCCTGATCTATCGGAGGATCGGGCATCGACACCGGCACCTGCTCCGACACCGGCACCATCTCTACAGGAGCACCATCTCCAGCAGCAGCAACGGCTTCGGCACCTGCACCAACACTTGCACTTGCATCTGCTCCGGCCCGTGCAGTTGCACCGGCAACAGACTGGGCTGCAGTTCGCACTTCATATACCAAAGTCCTTACAAAAACCGACATGTCCACCTTCTTGGTAAGCATTGGCCGCCCAAGTGCTTCGTTCTTTTTTCTTTCCATGTTGTTTCACATGATTCACTGTGTTTGATCTAACTGTTTGGGTATGTCTTCTTGTTTGCAAACAGAGAATTCCTAGAGCAACGAGGGAGTCGTTCAACAATCTGGGCGACCGCAGCCAAGTTTCTCTTACCATGCGCAGCCTTGGTGTGAATGAACCTGCTCAATATATCGTAAGTACAAAGGATGGTTGCATGATGATTGATGCTAAAGGATGGTCAAGGTTCAAATCTAAATCATATCTTGCGGTAGGGGATGATGTCAAAATCGAACTTTCTCGGCAAGGAGAGCTGGTCCAAATCAACTTTGAAATTCTTCAGTAGCAGCACGCAACTGCCTAACTGATCTATCCTCCGAGAGATTTTGATGTAATAATCTAGCATGGTGAAACAAGTGTCCTGTGTGTATAAGTAGTACGATAGTATTATTTATCACATGGTATATCATTGATAGAATTGCAACTCTGATTGCTGGTTAGGAACTGTCATTTGATTTCATTCCAACAACTGTCGTGCTTTATTCAATTTTGTGTATTCTCCTTGCGACAACATCTAAAACCAGCGTCGTATCGATCGCTTGCAATATGAAAAGCGCTGAGGTAGAACACATGGGCCCCCAAACATGCAGGGTCGGCCTACGGCCCAAAGTCCAGAACCTGGTTTTGAGAAGCACTAGCTCAGTGCAGAAGTGGCGTCCTCCTCCTGTTGAGGGTTGGGCAAAGATGAATGTTGATACTATGTTATCTTGCAATGGTGAAAGGGGAGCCCCGGCAGTTGTGAGTCGGGATCATACAGGCTTCTTCCTTGGAGCATCGACACTGGTGTGCGAAAGTGTTACTGATCCAGAGATCCTAGAGGCAATGGCATGTTGCGAGGGGCTATCTCTGGCTCTTGACTTAAACCTGCAACAAGTTCAGATTAGCACCGATTGTTCAGCAATAGTCAAGCATATCGGAGAGGCATACTTGGGGCCTAGCAAAGTTATTATGGACGAGATCAAGATGAAGAAGAATATGTTCCAAACCATGGAGATCATACATGAAAAACGCGAGTGTAATGTTTAAGCGCATATGCTCGTAAAAGCTGCTACTTCTTTGCCCTGTGGACGCCATCTTTGGCTCACAGGAACCCCCGAAATTACTTGTATACCTATGACTATTAATCTTCAATAAAGCAGCTTTTATCCCTAAAAAACATCTGAGTATTATATTCTCAGTTGAACCCCCATAATGCCCGTGCGTTGCAGAGGGAGTATATTTCTCGGCAAGGTGAGCCTGTGATATAAAAGATTTGTATATTTCTTTATAGAGGGAGTATCTCTCTGTCAAAAAATATATTTATGTCTAACTAGTTACTCCTGTCTTTCTACTTCCTTTCGCTGATATGGGGCAACCGGCAACGGGGTCCACGTGCCATATGCATAAATTAGAGTGCACAACTTCACGGTAGACACACCCCGGTCGTAGCGCCGCAGTAATGCCCAATGAGCCGTCAAATCACAACCCCCCCTTTCCAGCTTTAGCAGTAAGCTGGACGGACGAAGCGACAATATTTCACTGGGCCTGAATCCCCTTCTCCCCCGTCTGCTTGTTCAGAGAAAACCCCCTCTAGGTGATTGCATAGGGTTTTCTCATGGAGAACCAGGTATGAATTCTTCATCCATCCCCGATAAACCCAAGTCCCTTGGTCGCAGGTAATCCTAGGATGGCAGCCTCCGCCGTTGATGCATTTTTCTTCCTACTGAATCTAGTGTGTTTCATTTGCAGTGCCCAAAGTGCGAGTACCCTACAGGTTTCTGTGTCCTCGGCGAGATGCCACACTTGTTCCTTCTCATCCTAACACAGCATTTTGAAACGCGCACAGTATGTTCCTAGAATCCTCTTTTCTATCCGAGAGGGTGGGGTTTTTTTGAACATGCTGTGTTTGTCGGATTTCGGGTTGCGGCAGACCCTTAAGGTTCGAACACTGGGGTGCGCGCGGAGATTACGCCTTCTACCTCTCCGTCTCGCAAAGATCTAGATTACTGAAAGAACTGCACAAGAGACACAAGGTTTATACTGGTTCGGGCCACCGTTGTGGTGTAATACCCTACTCCAGTGTGTGGTGGGTGGATTGCCTCTTGGGGCTGATGATGATGAACAATACAAGGAAGAACAGCCTCGCGAGGGTCTGTTCTTGGATGGGGCAATAAACTCCTGGGAGGAGTTCAGCCACCTTTCTCTCTCTCTCTCTCTCTGGCCAACCGACCGAACCGAACCCCCTGCTATGTGGGTGGCTGGTTCTCGACCTCTATCCCTCTGTGTTCTTTGTCCGTCGATCGATCCTCCTGTCTCCCTTTTTTCCTTGTCTTGGGGGTGGCTAGCCCTATTTATAGAGGCCCTGGTCCTCTTCCCAAATATTGAGCGGGAAGGGAGCCAACAATGGCGGGCTAATTTGAAGGGGGACAGCAAGTATCAACTATCCTGACAAAAGTAGTCTTCGCCTGCACACAGCTCTGGTGATGACGCCGTCTTGGGCTCCACGGTGACCTCCGTCTCGTAGTCCTCCTGGTCTTGGTCTCATTGCACCGAAATGGCAACCTTTGTTGATGCCTCGGTACTCCACGGCTGCGCTTGCTCCCTTTGCACCAAAGAGGAAAGGAGGACACTGCGCGGACTGGCACCCGCCTGGTGCCCTGAGTCGTCATGGCTTGTGTCACGGGCACCTCGTGAGGTACCCCGCCTTGATTTCTCCGCCTCCTCGCGAGCCAGCCTGACGAGGCCGTGCCTGAGGAAGGTCCGTGTCGTCCGCCCCGCGAGGCCTAGCCCCTCGCGAGGGTCTTGAGTCTTGTGTTGGTGAAGATGGGCCGTGCTGGGCCCCCTTTTGAGCCACGCCGCAGGCCGCAGGCAGGCAAGTCTGGGGACCCCCGTTCCCAGAACGCCGACAGTAGCCCCCGGGCCCATGGCGCGCCCGGACTTGGCCGTGCCGAGAGGCGAAAGGGTAAGGGCGAAGCGCCGCGGGCCCTAACAGCCTGCGGCCTTTGGCGCCGCGTGGCGGTTGATGGGACGCAAGTGCTCCTGCAACCGCGCAGGTAGATAGAGGTACGGCATCCGCCCAGACTTTGCCCTTTGCTTTCTCTGGTTGCTGCGCAGATCCCCTTTCTTGCGCCTCTCCCTTCTTCCTCCAAATTTCCAGATCTACTCCGGCTGCGTGACCTAGGAAGCCATGGCGCCTCGTCAGTCTCCAGCCGAAGCTTGGTATTCACCTGCTCTGGACTCGCCGAACATGTCCAAGGCGAGCCTTGCCCGGCTGTGCCAGATGGCGGCAGCGCAGGGCATCAATGGGGCGCGGGTGTTCAAGGCCGGCTCCGCCACCCCTGAAGGCCGAGGGAGCACCTTCTATCCTCTCTTTGTAAGCTCCATTGCTGCGGGCCTGGTGCCTCCCTTCTCCGAGTTTTTCTTCTCCGTCCTCCGCCATTACAACTTACAGGCTCTGCACCTCCATCCCAACTCCGTCCTTCTCCTGGCGATCTTCGCTTATTACTGGGAGGCCCACGTAGGGGTGCAGCCTTCAGTGGCCTTGCTGCGCCACTACTTCTCCCTCCGGGTCTCCCGCGGTTCTCCTTCCGCATGCGCGAGCTTCATCGCGTACGGTGGCACCATCGCCATCTCGAATCCCGGGAAAAGGATTGAGGGCTTCAGGAGCAAGTGGGTCTTGGTTGATGCCGGGCGCGTCCACCGAAGGTTGATCTTGCCCGCGGAGCAGCCCGCGAGCTGCAGCGACTGGTGCCGAGCGGAGCTCACGGACCCCCGTGCGAAACTGGTGTTGGAGAAGATGGACGCGGACCTGAGGCCGGTCAGCACAACGACGGCGAAGTTGACCGGTGCATCGCTGCTGAGGGAGTTCCTGGAGCACCAGCTGGCTCCACTCCGACAGTATTCTCCTCCGATGTGGAGGCCTCATTCGAGCCCCGCGGCCTTGGGCGACGAAGATTTGGCCGCGGTCCTCCAATCTCTGGTCGGGGGCGAGGTGGCAAGGTTGGAGGGCGCTCCCAAGCCCTTGTTCCTTCGCGACGACTGGGAGCAGGTGGTGAAGTCCATGCCTGTTTTCAACGGGGACGGGCTCGTGCCCGTGGCGGCTTCCGTGGGACTGGTGGACGTGCCCTCCGGCGACTCCAGCAAAGAGGAGGACGAAGTGGAGCGGGAAAAGGGGCCTGACTCCGAGGCGACCGACGGAGAGTCGAGGGCCCCCTTCCCCCGGCGCAGGCCCCGCAGTCTCCGCCTTTCTTCGAGCGATGAGGATGAGGATGGAGACGAGCAGGTCGGCGGGAGCCTGCCTCTGATCCCGAAGAAGGACAGGTCCGGGCTGATCTCCCGCGGGTCTGCCCCTGCCCCGAGGCAGTCTGCAGACCCGCCTTCTGCTTCCGAGGTTGACCCTTCCAGCCGGCTGTCAGGCTTCAAGTTTGGCCGGAGGCTGCCCGAGCTCACCGGCGATGACCCGTAAGTGCTTGACCCTTGTCTTTATTTCTTGTTCTGCTGCCGAGGCTTGACGTTCGCATTTCATGAATAGGCTGGCGCCCGCGGCAAAGAAGCTGAAGGGAGCTCCTGAGGCTCCTTCCGCGGGAGCGCCTCCACCTGCGGAGGAGGGTGACCGTGGCACGCGGGCTTCTCCCGCCCGGTCGTCCTCGCGAAGCCTGGCCGAGCTGGCTGGGGCGAGCTCAACCCCCACGGCCCAAGTGACTCCTGTGGTGCCTTTGCCCACTGCCGCCTCCACAGCCGCTGGGGCGCAGTAGGCTCCACCTCGGGATGCTGTGATCTCGCCGTCGCCGCCTTCTCCCCCCGTTCCGCCGACTGTTGTTTATCCAACTTCTCCTGCCGTCCTGGAGCGTGCTGTTGCTGGACTGGACCAGCTGCGGCAGGATCTTCTTGCCAACCCTCGCCTGGTGGCCGGGCGCTTGGAGCTAGCTTCAGGATGGATTCGCTCCGACGCCTCGATCCGGGCGGCGCTAGTTCAAGCCTCGACGGCCTGCGACGAGGAGAGGCAGGCCGTCCTTGAGACAAAGGTCGCTCGTGACGCAACCCTGGGGGAGGTGGTTGAAGCCCGCAATCGTTGCAAGGCGCTGGAGGACGAGCTGCAAGGCCTGCGGGATCAGCTCGAGAAAGAGGCTCGTCTTCGCCAGGAGCAGGAAGAAGGCATGAAGGCTCGCGAGGTGGCCATCGAGGGCCGGGAGGCCAAGCTCAAGAAGCGCCGCGACCGCCTGGGTGCGCTGGGGGAGGAGTTGGAGGCGACGAAGGTCGAGCTGGACAAGAAGGCCCAGGTTCTTGCCAAGGATCGCGTGGCCTTCGCAGACATGGAGAAGAAGGCTCGTGCTTCGCTGAAGATGCTCTACGCCAGTGGCCTGGAGAGCCCGCTGGCCGGCGACGAGGATGGCCCCGCCAAGCTGCTTCCCTTCTTGGTTCGTGCTCTTGAGGATGTCGCCCTTGGCCTTGGCCCCACGGCCGAGGCCGAGGCGCGTGTCCTGTCTTCTGCTGCACTGACGCGGGTCTTCACCCACATCTACCTTCGCAACCCCAGCGCCGACCTCGACAGCCTGTTGGAGCCAGTAAGCGGCGAGGGTGCTGCCGCCGCTGCCGAGGCCATGAAGGGCCGCGCTGAAGCTCTGCTGGGGAAGTTCCGAGCCTTCAGTACCGAGTCGAAGCAGGATGCCTCCGGTCCTGCTGCTCCATGAGGCGGGGCCACCTACGCTGCTCCTCCGCCGCCGAGTGACTCCTCTACTGCTCCTGTCCTACTTTTAATTCCTGCACATGCATCATGCCTCGGGGAGGCGTTTAAACTTGCGTTTGGTGTTGAGACAGTATGGACTGTAATATTTGCTTTTAAGTTCCTTGAATTTTATGCTTTTCTTCCCTACTTGCTTGTGTTCTACGCCGGCAGAGCCCGGCCCCGCGCGTACCTCACCCAGCATTAGCCCCGACCGGAAACCAGGACGGGACCAAAGGAGTGAGGGGCTACAGAGACAGTTAGGCTCCTGAGTCACGATGCTCAGGAGTCCCCCTTGGCGCACGAACAACAAGTAGGGAGGTGTGATGTAGGTGGATCTTCCGTTCTACGTCTGCAGAGCCCGACTCCGCGCGTACCTCACCCAGCATTAGCCCCGACTGGAAACCAGGACGGTACCAAAGGAGTGAGGGGCTACGGAGCCAGTTAGGCCCCTGAGTCGCGATGCTCAGGAGTCCCCCTTGACGCGCAAATAGCAAGTGATGAGGCGGGATGCAAGTGGGACCACCGTTCTATGTCTGCAGAGCCCGGCCCCGCGCGTGCCTCACCCAAAGCTAGCCTTTCAGAACTAGGGAGTGAGGGGCTACGGGACCAGTTAGGCCCCTGAATCGTGATGCTCAGAGGTCCCCCTTGACGCTCAAACGGCCTTCATACCTCGGCTCCGCTTAGGGAGAGACGCGCGGCGAACCAGGCCCGAGGGGCCTGGCTGGGTGGCGTACGTCCGGGCGTGACCCAGGCGTAGCCCCCGTGCCCAGCCCCCTCGCGTGGCGCTCCCGAGGGGAGGCGTTGCGATGAGGCTAGACACTGAGCTCTGGGCTCCCTGAGGTTGATGCGGCCCGGGGGCCACCCTTAGTTGTTTATCACCAGCACGGAGCATAGCGCTTCCGCATGTGTACGGGCATAGCCGCTCCTCGGCAGTGTCGTCAGCCAGCGCGGAGCATGGTGCTTCCACTGGTACGTGGGAGGGGGCTCCCCTCCAGGAGGATCCCCCGGGGCATGTACAGCCCCGCCCTGACACGTGGCCGGCACGGTAGGGCTAGGTGAGGTGTATCTGGGCACCCGTGAGCCAGCGCGGGACTCACGGGGCCCTACCTCTAGGCAGGTTGCGCCTGGCACTGGGCCTTATCTTGTGCTGTGTTCCTGCAAATTTGGTTAGATGCCGGCACTCTACGTCCTCGGGTCCCGGCCCTCGAGCTTGTCTCAGCTGTCGCTGGTATGCCAGGTCGCGATGCCGTGGACATGGCCAGAGGGTGAGGGCTGGAGAGCCAGTAAGAGCCCTGAGTCACGATGCTCAGGTACCCCCCTTTAACGTGCAAGTGGTCGACATGGAGAAGAAGAGGTGCCATGGATAGGCATCAAGTAATCAAGCATGACGGGCGAATGCATAGCCGGAAATAAACGCAAGGGAGATATATGCCGCTGGGCCTGGCCCGAGCGACTTGGGGATGATGCAGCCCGAGGGGTGCCCCCAACAAAGCAAGCTAGCGACAGGAAGTAAAAGGGATACATACCACAGGGACGGACCCACGCGGCCTGGGAATGATGCAGCCCTGGGAGGGCGCTCCCAGCTGGAAATGAGACTTGTGAGATGTCACCTGAAGGTGTTGAGGGCGAAGGGGTGTTGGTGCAACAGACTCGGTGGGCTGCGGAAGCCGATCCTCACGAGCCCCCAGGCCCAGGGGCCTTGGGAGGCTCCGGAGGCACTGGTAGCTCTTCGTGAATCATCTCCATCTCTGCCAAGGCTGCGGATCGCTTGTCCTCTTGAGCCTCCATGATGCCCCTCATGAGGCGCTGGCGCATTGCAACCGCGCTCGGCAGGCCATAAGGCATGCGAACGTAGCTGTGGGGCGGACCTCTGCATCGCCCCACCCGCGAGGGCCAGAGGCACCCCATCGTGGCGGCTTGGTTGAGCCCTGGTATGTCGATGCAGACGCGCATCCCACCATCCTCGCCTGGATGGGGAGCCACAGCCGGTAGACGGCGGCAATCTCTCATGATTCTTGACTCCTGTAGTTCTTGAACGGCCTTGTTGACGAACTCCCGCGGGTCTGGCCTTCCTTGCCTTGCTCCTTCTTGAGGGAAATGTGCTTCGAAACACGCCTCCAAGTGGTGCCCAAGCGCCTCCCTCGTGACCCTGGCCAGGTCGGTGGCCCTCCAGGGGAGAGCCCCCGAGCCGTGCCTCAGGAGGGCGCCGGGCGCACTTTCCTATGCGATGGAAGGAGGTTCCACCTGGGCAGATGCGGGCCCTGAGGGACCCGCCTCCCTAGGGGCTGGTCCGGACGATGTCTTCTTCTTCTTGGGGGCGGCCTCGGGAAGCCTCCTGCTTCCGTGATCCGGGTCTTCCAATGTCGCGGCCTGAAAAGCTCGCTCCAGGGAACACACTGCATCCTTCTCTTCACAGGGCACCGTGATGACTCCGCCACTTCCTGGCATCTTGAGGACGTTGTAGCCATGGTGAGTCACGGCCATGAACTTGGCCAGCGCTGGGTACCCAAGGATGGCGTTGTAGGGCAGGCGAATGTGGGCAACGTCGAAGTCAATGAGCTTGGTGCGGTAGTTGTCGCGTGCCCCGAAGGTGACAGGGAGGCAGACCTGCCCAATCGGGACCGTGGAGCCGTCGGTGATTCCGGAGAAAGGCTTGGTTGGCTGAAGCTGGTCGTAAGGCACTTGGAGATTGTTGAACGTTTCCACGGACAGGACGTTGAGCCCTGCCCCACCATCGATGAGGGTCTTGGTGACCAGTACATTGCTGATGACTGGGGAGCAAAGCATCGGGAGGACTCCGACTGTGGCCGCACACTTGATTTGATCCGCTGAGCTGAACGTGATGGCGCACGCCGACCACCTGAGAGGACGCGTTGCTTCAAGCTTGGGGAGGGCTGCGTTCACTTCACGGGCAAACTGCTTGAAGATGCGTTGGGAGGCTGGGGCTTGAGCTCCGCCCAGGATGCAGGCGATGGCGCGAGGCTCCTGGAAGCCCCCAGCCCCTTCGTCTTGATGGCGGTCCTCGTTTCTCCTTGGCTGAGGCGGCAGTGGAGGGAGGCCTGCGTGGCCCTGCGGGCGATCCTCACGAGGCTGATCCCTCCAGTCCCCCTCGCGAAGCAGGTCTCGCCAGCGATCCTCGCGAGGTTGATCGCGCCACCCTTGGCGCGGGCCGCGATCTTCCCAGCGTCCTGCGTTTCTTCCTCCTCCTCGGCCGTAGCCCCGATCGGCGCGTTCGGGACGACGGCTGATCCTTCCTTCTCGCACGGCTCGGAGTTCTTGGCATTCGTTGGTGTTGTGGGTGTGGAGGTCGTGGTACACACAGTACCAGCTGCCCCTGGAGGACTCGGGCAGATCCTTGCCCCGCTTGGTGTCTGGTTCTGCCGCGAGCACGTCAGCCCCCTTGCACTTCACGTCCTTGGCCTTGGGCTTCTTCTCTTCTGGGTCTGCGGCAGGCAGCTCGAGGAGGGAGAGGCGTCCCTCCTCAGCCCTGGCACACTTGGTCGCCAAGTTGAACAGCTCCAGGGAGGTGCACAGGTCTTCATGCATCGCCAGCTCCTCCTTCATCTTGACGTCGCGCACACCATCGGAGAAGGCCGAGATGATGGCTTCCTCAGACACCTTGGGGATCTTGAGGCACGCGCTGTTGAAGCGTTGGATGTACTTTTGCAGGGTCTCTCCAGGTTGTTGCTTGACGCGGCGCATGTCGCTCACAGCGGGGGGCCGGTCGCGAGTACCTTGGAAGTTGGCCATGAAGAGGGTGCGCATCTGGTCCCAGGAAGAGATCGTGCCTGGAGCCAGATTCAGGAGCCAGGTGCGAGCTCCTTCCTTGAGCGCCATGGGAAACCAGTTCGCCATGACCTTCTCGTCCCCGTTGGCAGCTTCGATGCCCAGCTCATAGAGCTGGAGGAACTCGGCAGGGTCAGTCGTGCCATCGTAACGAGGAGGCAGGTCTGGCTTGAACTTGCCGGGCCACGTGACGCTACGCAGCTCGGTGGTGTAGGCGCGGCAGCCTGCGGTGGCCACGAAAGGCTTCGGCTGGTGGAGAGCTCGGTCTTGAGGGTCCCCACGCGCTGCAGCTAGGAGCAGCGCGGGGTCTTGGTGTACCGGAGCCGGAGCAGGGTCGCGGCGCGCCGGAGCAGGGAGCGCCCGGGCAGCTCCTGGTGGGCGAGGGACTTCTTGGCAGCTCCGTTCTTGCTGCGCTGGCACCTGACGGAGCGGGTTCCGCCCAGGGGCCACGCGCCTTGGAGCCATGGCGTCTTCTTGGAGAGGAGGCGGCTGGTACGCCTCCGGGGCTTCGTTGCCCGCGCGGGGTGGGGTGTGGCGCAGCGGAACGGACGGCGCTGGAGAGCCCCCTGCGGCGCGGACAAGCTCGGCGACGCGGTCGAGCCACTCGTCGTAGACGTCGTCGACGAGACGGTAGCGCAGGAGCTCGTTTGCCGCGAGGAGCGCGGCTCGAGCCTCCAAGGGGGCGCGGAGCGCGCGGGACGAAGAACCAGCTGGTGTGAGCGATGGAGTAGCGGTGCGGCCATCTTGCCGCACGGAAGGATGCTGAGACGACGCTTGCTGCTCGCCCCCCGCCGGGCCGGTGGCGGCGTTGATGGCGGGCGATGGGGAACGACGAGGACGTCCGCCGACGGGCGCCGTCTGGGCGACGCGGGAAGCGAGGGCGGCCCAGCGCTCGGCGCGGGCCCGACGTGCGTCGGACATGGATGCGACGGTAGGAAGAGGATCGGAGCGATGGATGACGAATTCCGGCGCACCCCTACCTGGCGTGCCAAATGTCGGATTTCGGGTTCCGGCAGACCCTTAAGGTTCGAACACTGGGGTGCGCGCGGAGATTACGCCTTCTACCTCTCCGTCTCGCAAAGATCTAGACTACTGAAAGAACTGCACAAGAGACACAAGGTTTATACTGGTTCGGGCCACCGTTGTGGTGTAATACCCTACTCCAGTGTGTGGTGGGTGGATTGCCTCTTGGGGCTGATGATGATGAACAATACAAGGAAGAACAGCCTCGCGAGGGTCTGTTCTTGGATGGGGCGATGAACTGCTGGGAGGAGTTCAGCCACCTTTATCTCTCTCTCTCTCTCTCTGGCCAACCGACCGAACCGAACCCCCTGCTATGTGGGTGGCTGGTTCTCGACCTCTATCCCTCTGTGTTCTCTGTCCGTCGATCGATCCTCCTGTCTCCCTTTTTTCCTTGTCTTGGGGGTGGCTAGCCCTATTTATAGAGGCCCTGGTCCTCTTCCCAAATATTGAGCGGGAAGGGAGCCAACAATGGCGGGCTAATTTGAAGGGGGACAGCAAGTATCAACTATCCTAACAAAAGCAGTCTTCGCCTGCGCAAAGCTCTAGTGATGACGCCGTCTTGGGCTCCACGGTGACCTCCGTCTCTTAGTCCTCCTGGTCTTGGTCTCGTTGCACCGAAATGGCAACCTTTGCTGATGCCTTGGTACTCCACGGCTGCGCTTGCTCCCTTTGCACCAAAGAGGAAAGGAGGACGCTGCACGGACTGGCACCCACCTGGCGCCCTGAGTCGTCATGGCTTGCGTCACGGGCACCTCGTGAGGTACCCCGCCTTGATTTCTCTGCCTCCTCGCGAGCCAGCCTAACGAGGCCGTGCCTGAGGAAGGTCCGTGTCGTCCGCCCCGCGAGGCCTGGCCCCTCACGAGGGTCTTGAGTCTTGTGTTGGTGAAGATGGGCCGTGCTGGGCCCCCTTTTGAGCCACGCCGCAGGCCGCAGGCGGGCAAGTCTGGGGACCCCCGTTCCCAGAACGCCGACAGTGTTCTCATATTATTTTTCCTGCAGTGTATTATTTGCTCTGCCAGAACACATGTACTCAAGATGCTTGGCCTTGCGATAACTGAATACACTAGTTTAATGGTCACAGTGAAGACAAGCCATGGATATAAGTTCCGAGTTGGGTTCATGAACCAAGAAGATCGCTGCTTTTTTATGGCCGAACTTGGATAAACTTTCTCAAGTGTTACGGACTGAAAGTTGGCGCACGAATGTTGATGGAAATAGCAGAACCTGGTCTCATCTTCACTGCGATCTTCCACCCCGACGTTGTTCCAATTGTTCATCCATGTTAGTTTTGTATCTGGTTCTTGCTTGTTGCCTCGATTACTTCTTAATCCACCTATTCTGTTTAACTAATCACAATTTAACTTTAGAAGTAGCAACGAATCTCTGATGAAGATGCTACTTCTAACTAATATTTTCTTATAATTGGTGGCACCTGTAGGTTTTTTCAGAGTTAAAGCAGTCTGCTCGTTTGTTACTCTATAATAACTCGGCTGTTACTAATGGCACTGAAGTTGACTGGATCGACATCCACAAGTTCCTACACTTTATTGATCGTATTGAGGTCCTTGTGGGGCGTTTCAATGGTGGAAGGCCACGTGGGATATGTGTGCCACTGCTGCACTCGTTGAACAGGTCCAACTTTGTCGAGAAACTTATGGTACGAGCTATTTTCTGTTATATATGTTGTTCATAAACTATTGCTTATACACAGTTTTACAGCTGTGATCTTCTTGAAACAGGAACTGCCGAGTTCTATTGTTCCTATACATATGCGTGACCATGGTCGGTTCAGACTTGCGCTTGGTCAGAACATGATGTTTATGTCGACCTACTCAATTCCCCTTGGAGGTGAAAAGATACTTATTCATGGGTGGTCTCAAATAATGAAGGCCCGTCCATCTTGGATAATAGGACAGAAGATTATGTTCATGCTTTTCCATTGCTCTAAAGTGAATATCCTATTTATTGACCACGTTGCGAGATGAAGCCGCTTTTAGAAGGTTGTGGATGCGCGGGGTGGCGCCTGGGTCTTGTCCTAGGGCTTGGCGGCCTCACCCTTGGTTAATTGTAGGCAAAGTAGCACTGTTCGAGGCGTGCTTTGTACGGTTGAACCCGTATAAGTACTCATACTGATTTCAGCTTTGGTTGTTAAGTGCCCCTGCTGGTTTCAGTTAAGGTTGTTAAGTACTACAGTCTGCCGTGTTTCTTCAGTCCTGTCTTCCTCCAGCCACCAAAACCAAACCAGCACCGGCGGGGCCGCCTGCTTCTGCCTCCCACGACTGGCTGTGCCTCAGCGCACGCATTGCCGCCCCACTATCTCCTAAGTCATTAACGCCGATGTCCTCCACGCGCTTTGGTGCGCTCGCCGCGACGCCGCCCTCTCGCATTGTCAACATGGTCAACAAACAACAGGAATCGGCAGAAGTACGTGGAGAGGATGACAGTAGGGGCCCACCACGTCAGCGTATGGAAAAATAAAATGCTTCCTCCTAGTGTTTTCCTGACATCTGGGACGCACGACATCGGGAGCGTATATAGTCAATAGACAAGAGAACAACACAAGATCGGCTGACACCTGGGACGTAGCTACTTGAGCAGTATTTTTTTTGTTTGGTATTGTTGAGACGGAGCAGGGTTTGAACTGGGCTGTGGCCTGTCTAGCCCAGACTTATATTTTATGTTCACCATGTAACCAGCCCAGCTATTTTTTTCTTTGTGAAAATGAGCCCAGTTTATTTTTTCTGAAGAATACCCAATCCAGGCCTACTTATTTTTCTATGCCCTGATGGGCTGCAACTCTTTCAAGACACCTGCAAATCTTGAAAGTAATATGAAATGGGTTGTAAATATAAAAACAGATGACAAATTGGCAATCACTTTATAATTTCTGAATTTTATTACATTTTCAGGTTCCTATTTCACTGGGCATTAACCTAATTTAAATATATCTTCAAAGTACATTAAATCTGGCTGGACATTTCGGTATTAAAAATAGTTTGGAACCCACAGAAATATGCGAAATTGGCCCTGGCCAACCAAAAAAATGACTGCAATAAATTGCATAAGAAGTTGCCATGAGCTATATATAAATTATTAAAAAAAGAGGGAGTGGTCTGACTTGTGGGCCTGTTTAGTTGACGCGTATGCAAGATTTTTTTAGTTATTATATACGTCAACAAACGATTCTAGCAGACGTAACCGTTGGATGTCAATCCAACGGCCCTCGTGTTTCTTCAATCTCTGATCTTCTTGCTCTAGCCGCCAAAGCAGCGCCGGCGGGACCGCCTACTCCCGCCTCCCGTGGCCGGTTGTGCTGCCGCGCAGGCCTCAGCGCCCCCTACTACTCCCACCGCTGGCCAGGGCATCCCTCTACTCACCCACACCCCCTGTTATTCTGCGGCGACGGCAGCCTCACACCGCAGCCGAACCGGTGAACGCTCGTACTCCTCTCCGCGTGGGCATCCACTACCGCATCTTCCCCGGCTCCGCGTCGTCCCCTTCCTATGCCTCGCCATCGTCCACCGCCGTGGTGCTCTCGGCGCGGCGTGGTCAATGTGGTCAACGACCGACTTCCATCGAAAGAGTACTGTACGTGGAGAGCCTGACAGCTGGGTCCACGGCAGCCACAAGGAAGTGCCTCCTTATTACGCGGAAAATAATTATTCCTCCACCTGACAGCGGGGACCCACCAGACGGGCCACCAGTATTTTGCAAAAAAAAATCATTTCCCCCTGACTGCTGGGACCCACCGGACGGGCCACCGTATTTCACAAAAAAAACGTTCCCCCCGCTGTCAGCTCGGACCCACCGGAAGTGCCTCCTTATTACGCACAAAAAATGAATACTCCCCCGGCTAGCTGGGACCCAGCTTGGTGGGAGGCTGACTTGTGGGCCTACTAAGTTGACGGGGACGAAGGGCTTTGTCAACTTAGTCAATATGAACGATTCTAGCTCCAGTGACCGTACGATGTCCATCCAACGACCGTAGTGCTTCTTCAACCTTTGGTCTTCTTGCTCCAGCCTCCCAAAGCAGCGCCGGTCGTGCCGCATGCTCCTGCCTCCCGAGGCCGGGTGTCCTGCCGCGGAGGCCTCACCGCCCCTACTATTCCCACCGCTGGCCGGGCCCTGCGGCGACGGCAGCCTCACACCGCAGCCGAACCAGTGAATCCTCGTACTCCTCTCCACGCGGGCTTCCACTGCCACGTCTTCCCCGGCTCCGCGTCGTCCCCTTCCTAGGCGTCGCCGTCGTCCACCGCCGTGGTGCTCTCGGCGCGGTGTGGTCAATGTGGTCAACGACCGACTTCCATCGGAAGAGTACTGTGCGTGGAGACGCTGACAGTTGGGTCCACGGTCGCAGCAAGGAAGTGCCTCCTTATTACGCGCAAAATAATTATTCCTCCACCTGACAGCGGGGACCCACCGGACGAGCCACTGTATTTCGCGAAAAAAACGTTTGCTCCTGACTGCTGGGACCCACCAGCTACATCTTCGCACGCAAGGAAGTGCCTGGCAGTCGGGACCCACCTGGTCGAAGCGTACGTAGCGTTGTCATTCTGGTCGCGAACGTGTACGTACATATATACTGGTCGATGTAGAGGCGCGCACATGTCGTAGTAGAGGCGCGCACGTAGCATGTACACGTACGTACAGCGGCCAGGGTTCAAGAAAGAAAATACGGCCACGTATGTGTACATACGGGCGGGGTCTCGAACGCCTACTCGTGCATACATACGGCCAGGGCTCATGTACATGGCTGGGTCGGAACGGAGAAACATCGTCGTCGTCGTGTTCATGGGGAGGCAATGGAATGCGTCGTGTTCATGGGGAAGCAACGGAATGCGTCGTGTTCATGGGGAGGCAACGGAATGCGTCGTGTTCATCGGGATGGCTTGGATGGAATAGGCGATGGAAACGAGGCCTGGCGTACCGCAGAACGGAGGAAACAGCCTTGTGTTTGACTGGCCACGTTCGAAACGGGATCCTGTTGATTGGGAGGGGTCTGGCGTACCGCAAAACGAAGGAAGCAGACCTCCTACGGTCGAAACGGGGGTCCTGTTCATCGGGGGGGTGTGGCGTACCGCAAAATGGACGAAAAGGACCTCCTATGGTCGAAACGGGGGTCCTGTTCATTGGGAGGGGTGTGGCGTACCGCAAAACGGGACTCCACGGGATACTGTTCATCTCCACCGTCGACCCCCTCCAGCCTCCACGAGCTACTGTTCATCCACCGTCGACCTCCTCCAGCCTCCACCTGCGACTGTTCATCCACGGGCTCCTGTTCATCCAGCCTCCACTGCGCGCTACTCCACCGGCTACTGTTCAACCGGCCCTCTCCACGGGCTCCTTTCAACCACCCCTCCACGGGCTACTGTTCATCCTGCCCTCCACCATCTACTATTCATCCTGCCCTCCACGGGGTGGTCCTGTTCATCCAGCTCTCCACGGGGTCCTGTTCATCCAGCCCCAACCGGCTTGATCGATCGGGGTGCTGTTCATCTAGAGGAAACACCACGGGGTCCTGTTCATCCACCCCCACCGGGAACTGTTCATCCAAACCCCCCCCCTCCGGCAACGCTCACTGTTCATCCAGAGGCAGCATTGATCGGCTTCAGTTAGCAGTAGTAACGAAGGAATCGCTCGATCGAGTTCAGTTAACAGCCATCGATCGATCGCTCGGGTTCAGTAACGCGTAGCCTGCAGTGCAATCACTCGGGTTCAGTTAGATCCCAACGCCTCGCTCGGGTTCAGTTAGAGCCAACGCCTAGCACACACGCGCGTACGTGTACGAGAGAAACGCACATCGCTCGGCCCCCGACCTCCCACCGTAACCGGGAACTCCCCAAAATTTTCCTTGCCCTCGCTTCTTCCATGGTTTTGTCCATCATGGACGACCCAAAGAATGTCATGCAAGTGCGTCTCCGGCCCGCCCAGGACGAAAAGCCCATTTTCTGTCATGATTTTTTGTCATAGAAGTAGGAGCCCACCACATCTATGATGATACCGGGTTTTGTCACAATTATCGTCATAGAAGTGTCATATGTATGACAGAATTTTTTTTGTTCGACCCAAAATGTCACGGATGTGTCTTTTTTTGTAGTGCTTGGATCATCTTCGATCCCTATGTGCTCGGGCTGAAACCCCAACTAGCTTTGTTGAGGGCAAATATTTAGATGAGCATGCTTGTTATGTGCGACAACGCATATCTAAAAAAGGGAAACTTTTACTGGATTAAATTCATCGTTTGCAGTGCTATGCTTGGAATTTATGTGAAATATATGATTGTACTTGTTGTTCTAAAGACCCTAAGAAACACCTTCCTTACCAATGTGAGTTTAGTGATAATGGAATCGTATCTTCATATACTAAGGGTGTTTATAATTACTATGATGTTCAACAAATTGAAGAATTTGTTGCTTTTAGGGGTACTTGTAAAATTGCTTCTTTTATTGAAGAGTGTGATACTACTCTCTACAAATCTGAAAATTTTGCCATACTTACATATTGCTATGATAATTATGCTTCTAATCCTTATATTAAACCATATATTGAGGACTCCTCCGCTGTCCATGAAGAGACTAATATTTTGCAGGAGTCTATGGAAGAAGAAATTAATGACATTGTGAGCTCATTGGATAAAAAGATGAGGAGGAGAGCGAAGAACAAAAGGTGGAAGAGCAGATTGATCACCTGTTCCCACCATCTAATGAGAGTAACTCTTTATCCCATACAATGTTTAATTTCCCTTTGAATTTACCGAAGGATGAATGCTATGATGATTGTTATGATCCTGTTGATTCTTTTGAAATATCCCTTTTTGATGATGCTTGCTATGCTTGTGGCCAAGCTGCCAATATGAATTATGCTTATGGAGATGAACTTGCTATAGTCCCTTATATTAAACATGAAATTGTTGCTATTGCACCCACGCATGATAGTCCTATTATCTTTTTGAATTCTCCCGACTACACTATATCGGAGAAGTTTGCACTTATTAAGGAATATATTGATGGGTTGCCTTTTACCGTTGCACGTGATGATTTTGATGAATATAATATGCATGTGCTTGCTGCTCTTACTTGCAATTATTATGAGAGAGGAACTATATCTCCACCTCTCTATGTTTCCAATATATTGATGGGTTGCGTTTTACTACTACACATGATGATTTTGATAGATATAATATGCATGTGCTTTCTGCTCCTACTTGCAATTATTATGAGAGAGGAACTACATCTCTGCCTCTCCATGTTTCCAATATGATAAAATTGCAAGAAACTATTTATACTATACATTGGACTTTACTATGTGTGCATGAATTGTTCTTTTATGACATGCCGATGCACAAGAAGAGAGTTAGAATTCATTGTTGCATGATATATGTTACTTTGTGCTCACTACTAAATCACAAATCATTGTTAATTAAAATTGGCTTTGATATACCTTGGGATCCGGGTGGATCCATTACTTGAGCACTATATGCCTAGCTTAATGGCTTTAAAGAAAGCACTGCCAGGGAGACAACCCGGAAGTTTTAGAGAGTCATTTATTTCTGTTGTGTGCTTTTATAAAGTTTAAAAACAAAAAAAATAAAGAGGGGAACCTAAAACTTATTCAAAAAGAAAAGCGAAAGTAAGAAAGACGAGCATTGTTAAAGTGGGAGCTAACCTTGAACTTCATGCCCATGGAGACTTTGTGACCCTTGATTACAGAAACTTTTCAACAAAAATAATTATCCCCTTGTACAAATCCATTGTATCATAAAAATAATGTTCCAAGATTTGCCTTTAGGATGTTTCCATTGCTTGTTGGTTTGTGCGGTGCAAAACATAAACTTTGGCTATAGTGCGCGATTTTACATTTTTTACTGGAATGTCAAATGGTTCTGAATATTTTTGCACTGTCTTTCTACACATTTTTTTTATTTTTACTAATTGTTTCAGAATTTTTGGAGTAACAGAAGTATGGTGAATGTTCAGATTACTACAGACTGTCCTGTTTAAGACAGATTCTGTTTTTGATGCATCATTTGCTTGTTTTGATGAAACTATCGATTTCTATTAGTGGATTAAGCCATGGAAAAGTTATATTATAGTAGCTACAGTGCAAAAACAAAATATGAATTGGTTTGTAACAGTACTTAGAGTAGTGATTTGCTTTATTATACTAACGGATCTTACCGAGCTTTCTGTTGTGTTTTGTGTGGATGAAGTGATCAAAGATCGAGGAGGTATCTATATGAGGAAAATGAGGAGAGGCAAGAGGTCAAGCTTGGGGATGCCCAAGGCACACCAAGTACATATTTAAGGATACTCAAGCGTCTAATCTTGGGGATGCCCCGGAAGGCATCCCATCTTGCTTCAACAAGTATCGGTATGTTTCCGGTTTCGTTTCGTTCATGTGATATGTGCAAATCTTCGAGCGTCTTTTGCATTTAGTTTTCACTTTTATTTGATGAACCATGATGGTATGAGATAGTACATGGTTGATTTATATAATGCTCTTTGCACTTCACTTATATCTTTTGAGTATGGCTTTATAGAATGCTTCATGTGCTTCGCTTATATCATTTGAAGTTTGGATTGCCTATTTCCCTACACATAGAAAACCGCCATTTGTAGAATGCTCTTTTGCTTCACTTATATTTGTTAGAGCATGGGAATATCTTTTGTAGAAAGAATTAAACTCTCTTGCTTCACTTATATCTATTTAGAGAGAGGAGATGAATTGGTCATTCACATGGTTAGTCATTAAATCCTACATAAAACTTGTAGATCACTGAATATGATATGTTTGATTCCTTGCAATAGTTTTGCGATATAAAAATGGTGATATTAGAGTCATGCTAGTGGGTAGTTGTGGATTGTAGAAATACTTGTGTTGAAGTTTGTGATTCCCGTAGCATGCACATATGGTGAACCGTTATGTAACGAAGTTGGAGCATGAGGTATTTATTGATTGTCTTCCTTATGATTGGCGGTCGGGGACGAGCGATGGTCTTTTCCTACCAATATATCCCCCTAGGAGCATGCGCGTAGTACTTTGTTTTGATGACTAATAGATTTTTGCAATAAGTATATGAGTTCTTTATGACTAATGTTGAGTCCATGGATTATACGCACTCTCACCCTTCCATCATTGCTAGGCTCTTCGGTACCATGCATTACCCTTTCTTACCTTGAGAGTTGGTGCAAACTTCGCCGGTGCATCCAAACCCCGTGATACAATACGCTCTATCACACATAAGCCTTCTTATATCTTCCTCAAAACAGCCACCATACCTACCTATCATGGCATTTCCATAGCCTTTCCGAGATATATTGCCATGCAACTTCCATCATCATCATATACATGACTTGAGCATTTATTGTCATATTGATGTGCATGATCGTAAGATAGCTAGCATGATGTTTTCATGGCTTGTCCATTTTTTGATTTCATTGCTACGCTAGATCATTGCACATCCCGGTACACCGCCGGAGGCATTCATATAGAGTCATACTTTTGTTCCAGTATCAAGTTGAAATATTGAGTTGTAAGTAAATAAAAGTGTGATGATCATCATTATTAGAGCATTGTCCCATGTGAGAAAAGGATGATGGAAGCTATGATTCCCTCACAAGTTGGGATGAGTCTCCGGACTTTACAAAAAAATAAAAGAGGCCAAAGAAGCCCACAAAAAAATAAAAGAGGCCAAAGAAGCCCACCAAAAAAACAAAAATAGAGAAAAAGAGAGAAGGGGAAATGTTACTATCCTTGTACCACACTTGTGCTTCAAAGTAGCACCATGTTCTTCATATAGAGAGTCTCTTGAGTTATCACTTTCATATACTTGTGGGAATTTTCATTATAGAACTTGGCTTGTATATTCCAATGATGGGCTTCCTCAAGTGCTCTAGGTCTTCATGAGCAAGCAAGTTGGATGCACACCCACTTAGTTTTAGTTTGAGCTTTCATACACTTATAGCTCTAGTGCATCTGTTGCATGGCAATCCCTACTCCTCGCATTGACATCAATTGATGAACATCTCCATGGCCCGTTGATTAGCCGCATTGATGTGAGACTTTCTCCTTTTTGTCTTCACCACACAACCTCTATCATCATATTCTATTCCACCTATAGTACTATATCCATGGCTCACGCTCATGTATTGCGTGAAAGTTGAAAATGCTTGAGAACATCAAAAGTATGAAACAATTGTTTGGCTTGTCATCAGGGTTGTGCATGATTTGAATATTTTGTGTGACGTAGATGGAGCATAGCCAGACCATATGATTTTGTAGGGATAACTTTCTTTGGCCATGTTATTTTGAAAATACATGATTGCTTTATTAGTATGCTTGAAGTATTATTGTATTAATGTCAAATGATATACTATTGCTTTGAATCACTCGTGTCTTAATATTCATGCCATGATTAGATTACATGATCAATATTATGCTAGGTAGCATTCCACATCAATAATTATCTTCTTTATCATTTACCTACTCGAGGACGAGCAGGAATTAAGCTTGGGGATGTTGATACGTCTCCGTCGTATCTATAATTTTTGATTGTTCCATGCCAATATTATATAACTTTCATATACTTTTGGCAAAAATTTATACTATTTTTGGGACTAACATATTGATCCAGTGCCCAATGGCA
The DNA here is from genome assembly GCF_003073215.2 of Triticum urartu. Taxonomy (NCBI): domain Eukaryota; kingdom Viridiplantae; phylum Streptophyta; class Magnoliopsida; order Poales; family Poaceae; genus Triticum; species Triticum urartu. Next base: position 473,896,428 of record NC_053024.1, on the reverse strand, counting down.
GTTCCTGTTTGTTGTATGTTTTTTGTTTCACAGAAAATCCATATCAAATGGAGTCCAAACGGGATAAAAACTTATGGAGATTTTTTTGGAATATATGTGATTTTTGGGAAGAAGAATCAACGCAAGACGATGCCCGAGGGGGCCACGAGGCAGGGGGTGCGCCCCTGATCCTCTTGGACACCCCGTAAGGCGGTTTGTGACCTTCTTTCGTCGCAAGAAAGCCAATATCCAGATACAAATCGTGTTAAAATTTCAGCCCAGTCGGAGTTACGGATCTCCGGGAATATAAGAAACGGTGAAAGGCCAGAATCTGAAATGCAGAAACAGAAGGAAACATAGAGAGAGATCCAATCTCGGAGGGGCTCTCGCCCCTCCGCCGCCATGGAGGTCATGGACCAGAGGGGAAACCCTTCTCCCATCTAGGGAGAAGGTCAAGGAAGAAGAAGAAGAAGGGGGGGGGTCTCTTGTTGGGGAACGCAGTAATTTCAAAAAAAATTCCTATGCACACGCAAGATCATGGTGATGCATAGCAACGAGAGGGGAGAGTGTCATCCACATACCCTCGTCGACCGTAAGCGGAAGCGTTATGAGAACGTGCTTGATGTAGTCGTGTGTCTTCACGATCCGACTGATCCAAGTACCGAACGTACGGCACCTCCGAGTTCAGCACACGTTCAGCTCGGTGACGTCCCATGAACTCTGATCCAGCAGAGCTTAGAGGGAGAATTCCATCAGCACGACAGCGTGATGACGGTGATGATGATGCTACCGACACAGGGCTTCGCCTAAGCACCACTACGATATGACCAGGTGGATTATGGTGGAGGGGGGCACCGCACACGGCTAAAAGATCAACCGATCAACTTGTGTGTCTTGGGATGCCCCCTGCCCCCGTATATAAAGGAGCAAGGGGGAGGCTGGCCGGCCCTAGAAGGGCGCGCTAGGAGGAGTCCTACTCCCACCGGGAGTAGGATCGCCCCCTTCCCTAGTTGGACTAGGAGAGAAGGAAGGGGGAGAGGGAGGAAGGAAAGGGGGGTGCCGCCCCCTCCTAGTCCAATTCGGACTAGAGGGAGAGGGGGCGCGTCGCCTGCCCTGGTCTCCTCTATCTCTCTCCACTATGGCCCAATAAGGCCCATACATTTACCGGGGGGTTCCTGTAACCTCCCGGTACTCCGGTAAAATCCCCATTTCACCCGGAACCATTCCGATGTCCAAATATAGGCTTCCAATATATCAATCTTTATGTCTCGACCATTCTGAGACTCCTCGTCATGTCTGTGATCATATCCGGGACTCCGAACTACCTTCGGTGCATCAAAACACATAAACTCATATTACCGATCGTCACCGGACTTTAAGCGTGCAGACCCTACGGGTTCAAGAACTATCTAGAGATGACCGAGACTCGTCTCCGGTCAATAACCAATAGCGGAACCTGGATGCTCATATTTGTTCCTACATATTCTACGAAGATCTTTATCGGTCAAACCACATAACAACATACGTTGTTCCCTTTGTCATCGGTATGTTACTTGCCTGAGATTCGATTGTCGGTATCTCAATACCTAGTTCAATCTCGTTACCGGAAAGTCTCTTTACTCGTTCCGTAATACATCATCCCGCAACTAACTCATTAGTTGCATTGCTTTCAAGGCTTATAGTGATGTGCATTACCGAGAGGGCCCAGAGATACCTCTCCGACAATCGGAGTGACAAATCCTAATCTCGATCTATGCCAACTCAACAAGTACCATCGGAGACACCTGTAGAGTACCTTTATAATCACCTAGTTACGTTGTGACGTTTGGTAGCACACAAAGTGTTACTCTGGTACTCGGGAGTTGCATAATCTCATAGTCATAGGAGCAGGTATAAGTCATGAAGAACGCAATAGCAACAAACTAAACGATCATCGTGCTAAGATAACAGATGGGTCAAGTCAATCACATTATTCTCTAATTATGTGATCCCGTTAATCAAATGACAACTCATGTTTATGGTTAGGAAACATAACCATCATAATTCAACGAGCTAGTCAAGTAGAGGCAAACTAGTGACACTCTGTTTGTCTATGTATTCACACATGCACTAAGTTTCTGGTTAATAAAATTCTAGCATGAATAATAAACATTTATCGTGGTATAAGGAAATATAAATAACAACTTTATTATTGCCTCTAGGGCATATTTCCTTCAGTCTCCCACTTGCACTAGAGTCGATAATCTAGATTACACAGTAATGAATCTAACACCCATGGAGTCTTGGTGCTGATCATGTTTTGCTCATGAGAGAGGCTTAGTCAACATGTCTACAACATTCAGATCCGTATGTATCTTGCAAATCTCTATGTCTCCCTCCTTGACTTGATCGCGGATGAAATTGAAGCGTCTCTTGATGTGCTTGGTTCTTTTGTGAAATCTGGATTCCTTTGCCAAGGCAATTGCACCAGTATTGTCACAGAAGATTTTCATTGGACCCGATGCACTAGGTATGACACCTAGATCGGATATGAACTCCTTAATCCAGACTCCTTCATTTGCTGCTTCTGAGGCAGCTATGTACTCCGCTTCACACGTAGATCCCGCCACGACGCTTTGCTTAGAACTGCACCAACTGACAGCTCCACCGTTCAATAAAAACACGTATCCGGTTTGTGACTTAGAGTCATCCGGATTAGTGTCAAAGCTTGCATCGACGTAACCATTTATGATGAGCTCTTTGTCACCTCCATAAAAGAGAAACATATCCTTAGTCCTTTTTAGGTATTTCAGGATGTTCTTGACCATGGTCCAGTGATCCACTCCTGGATTACTTTGGTACCTCCCTGCTAAACTTATAGCAAGGCACACATCAGGTATGGTACACAACATTGCATACATGATAGAGCCTATGGCTGAAGCATAGGGAGCACCTTTCATTTTCTCTCTATCTTCTGCAGTGGTCGGGCATTGAGTCTGACTCAACTTCACACCTTGTAACACAGGCAAGAATCCTTTCTTTTCTTGGTCCATTTTGAACTTCTTCAAAACTTTATCAAGGTATGTGCTTTGTGAAAGTCCAATTAAGCGTCTTGATCTATCTCTATAGATCTTGATGCCCAATATATAAGCAGCTTCACCGAGGTCTTTCATTGAAAAAATCTTATTCAAGTATCCTTTTATGCTAACCAGAAATTCTATATCATTTCCAATCAACAATATGTCATCCACATATAATATTAGAAATGCTACAGAGCTCCCACTCACTTTCTTGTAAATACAGGCTTCTCCAAAAGTATGTATAAAACCATATGCTTTGATTACACTATCAAAATGTTTATTCCAACTCCGAGATGCTTGCACCAGTCCATAGATGGATTGCTGGAGCTTGCATACTTTGTTAGCTCCCTTTGGATCGATAAAAACTTTGGCTTTCATCATATACAACTCTTCTTCCAGAAATCCATTCAGGAATGCAGTCTTTACATCCATTTGCCAAATTTCATAATCATAAAATGCGGCAATTGCTAACATGATTCAGACGGACTTAAGCATTGCTATGGGTGAGAAGGTCTCATCGTAGTCAACTCCTTGAACTTGTCGAAAACCTTTCGCACCAAGTCAAGCTTTGTAGACAGTAACATTATCGTCAGCGTCAGTCTTCTTCTTGAAGATCCATTTATTCTCGATGGCTTGCCGATCATCGGGCAAGTCAACCAAAGTCCACACTTTGTTCTCATACATGGATCCCATCTCAGATTTCATGGCCTCAAGCCATTTTGCAGAATCTAGGATCATCACTGCTTCCTCATAGTTCGTAGGTTCGTCATGGTCAAGTAAATTGACTTCCAGAACAGGATTACTGTACCACTCTGGTGCGGATCTTACTCTGGTTGACCTACAAGGTTCGGTAGTAACTTGATCTGAAGTTACACGATCTTCATCATTAGCTTCCTCACTAATTGGTGTAGGAGTCACAGGAATAGATTTCTGTCATGAACTAATTTCTAATAAGGGAGCAGGTACAGTTTCCTCATCAAGTTCTACTTTCCTCCCACTCACTTCTTTCGAGAGAAAATCCTTCTCTAGAAAGGATCCTTTCTTAGCAACTAATGTCTTGCCTTCGGATCTGTGATAGAAGGTGTACCCAACAGTCTCCTTTGGGTATCCTATGAAGACACAATTCTCCGATTTGGGTTCGAGCTTATCAGGTTGAAGCTTTTTCACATAAGCATCACAACCCCAAACCTTAAGAAACGATAACTTTGGTTTCTTGCCAAACCACAGCTCATAAGGCGTCGTCTCAACGGATTTAGATGGTGCCCTATTTAACGTGAATGCAGCCGTCTCTAAAGCATAACCCCAAAATGATAGTGGTAAATCAGTAAGAGATATCATAGATCGTACCATATCTAGTGTACGATTACGATGTTCGGACACACCATTACGTTGTGGTGTTCCGGGTAGCGTGAGTTGTGAAACTATTCCTCATTGTTTCAAATGAATACCAAACGCGTAACTCGAATATTCTCCTCCACGTTCAGATCGAAGAAACTTTATTTTCTTGTTACGATGATTTTCCGCTTCACTCTGAAATTCTTTGAACTTTTCAAATGTTTCAGACTTATGTTTCATCAAGTAGATATACCCATATCTGCTCAAATCATCTGTGAAGGTGAGAAAATAACTATACCCACCACGGGCCTCAACATTCATCGGACCACATACATCAGTATGTATGATTTCCAACAAATCTGTTGCTCGCTCCATAGTTCCGGAGAATGGCGTTTTAGTCATCTTGCCCATGAGGCATGGTTCGCAAGTAGCAAGTGATTCATAATCAAGTGATTCCAAAAGTCCATCAGAATGGAGTTTCTTCATGCGCTTTACACCAATATGACCTAAACGGCAGTGCCACAAATAATTTGCACTATCAATATCAACTCTGCATCTTTTAGCTTCAATATTATGAATATGTGTATCACTACTATCGAGATTCGTCAAAAATAAACCACTCTTCAAGGGTGCATGGCCATAAAAGATATTACTCATATAAATAGAACAACCATTATTTTCTCAGATTGAAATGAATAACCGTCTCGCATCAAACAAGATACAGATATAATGTTCATGCTCAACGCTGGCACCAAATAACAATTATTCAGGTCTAAAATTAATCCTGAAGGTAGATGTAGAGGTAGCGTGCCGACCGCGATCACATCGACTTTGGAACCATTTCCCATGCGCATCGTCACCTCGTGCTTAGCCAATCTTCGCTTAATCCATAGTCCCTGTTTCGACTTGCAAATATTAGCAACAGAACCAGTATCAAATACCCAGGTGCTTCTACGAGCATTAGTAAGGTACACATCAATAACATGTATATCACATATACCTTTGTTCACCTTGCCATCCTTCTTATCCTCCAAATACTTGGGGCATTTCCGCTTCCAGTGACCAGTCCCTTTGCAGTAGAAGCACTCAGTCTCATGCTTAGGTCCGGACTTGGGCTTCTTCACTTGAGCAACAACTTGCTTGCCGTTCTTCTTGAAGTTCCCCTTCTTCCTTTTACCCTTTTTCTTGAAACAGGTGGTCTTGTTGACCATCAACACTTGATGCTCCTTCTTGATTTCTACCTCCGCAGCCTTTAGCATTGCGAAGAGCTCGGGAATTGTCTTATCCATCCCTTGCATATTATAGTTCACCACAAAGCTCTTGTAGCTTGGTGACAGTGATTGAAGAATTCTATCAATGACACTATCATCTGGAAGATTAACTCCCAGTTGAATCAAGTGATTGTTATACCCAGACATTTTGAGTATATGCTCACTGACATAACTATTCTCCTCCATCTTATAGCTTTAGAACTTATTGGAGACTTCATATCTCTCAATCCGGGCATTTGCTTGAAATATTAACTTCAACTCCTGGAACATCTCATATGCTCCATGACGTTCAAAATGTCGTTGAAGTCCCGGTTCTAAGCCGTAAAGCATGGCACACTAAACTATCGAGTAGTCATCAACTTTGCTCTGCCAGACGTTCATAACATCTGGCGTTGCTCTTGCAGCGGTTTTGGCACCTAGCGGTGCTTCCAGGACGTAATTCTTCTGTGCGGCAATGAGGATAGTCCTCAAGTTACAGACCCAGTCCGTGTAATTGCTACCATCATATTTGAACTTTGCTTTCTCAAGGAACGCATTAAAATTCAAAGGAACAACAGCACATGCCATCTATCTACAACAACAAAGACATGCAAAAAACTATCAGGTACTAAGTTCATGATAAATTAAAGTTCAATTAATCATATTACTTAAGAACTCCCACTTAGACAGACATCCCTCTAATCATATAAGTGATCATGTGATCCATATCAACTAAACCATGTCCGGTCATCACGTGAGATGGAGTAGTTTTCAATGGTGAACATCACTATGTTGATCATATCTACTATATGATTCACGCTCGACCTTTCGGTCTCAGTGTTCTGACGCCATATCTGCATATGCTAGGCTCGTCAAGTTTAACCCGAGTATTCTGCTTGTGCAAAACTGGCTTGCACCCGTTGTATGTGAATGTAGAGCTTATCACACCCGATCATCATGTGGTGTCTCGGCACGACGAACTGTAGCAACGGTGCATACTCAGGGAGAACACTTATACCTTGAAATTTAGTGAGAGATCATCTTATAATGTTACCGTCGATCTAAGCAAAATAAGATGCATAAAAGATAAACATCACATGCAATCAATATAAGTGATATGATATGGCCATCATCATCTTGTGCCTGTGATCTCCATCTCCAAAGCATCATCATGATCACCATCATCACCAGCTTGACACCTTGATGTCCATCGAAGCATCGTTGTCGTCACGCCAACTATTGCCTCCACGACTATCGCTACCACTTAGTGATAAAGTAAATCAATTACATGGCGATTGCATTTCATACAATAAAGCGACAACCATATGGCTCATGCCAGTTGCCGATAACTATGTTACAAAACATGACCATCTCATACAATAAAATTTAGCATCATGTCTTGACCATATCACATCACAACATGCCCTACAAAAACAAGTTAGGCATCTTGCCACTACAAAACAAATACACTCCGTGATGATATGTGTTTGTCACAGTAGGTCGCGTTTTCTGTCATGCATGTACATCCATGACAAATTTATGATAGAATCAAGATAGTCATACCCGTGCTGTCGTAGAAGTGCTCCATGACATTGCCAAAATTATCATCACGGAAGTGTCCACTTCCATGATGATAAATCACGCGTCAAAGAAGTGCTTTCGTCAAGGGTGACCGACACGTGGCATCCATCGTAACGGAACGCCGTTAAGCTACCGGGTCGGATTTTGGATCCGATAACCCGTTAACAGCCACGACCAATGCCAACTTTCCACATGTAAAATTCTCATTGGCTGACGAATCCACGCGTCGGCTCCGCATTGGCACAGGTGTCACTCATCCAACAGTCGAGATGGGCCTATGATATGTTGACACGTGGACCGACCCAAAAGTGGCCCACAAAGTTTAAATGGGCTGACCCAACCGAAGGCCCATAAGATTTAGCTGACCATAATGGGCGGGCCCAGCTAAAGGCCCACAAAGTTTAAATGGGCCGGTCCAACCGAAGGCCCATAAGATTTAGCGGACCATAATGGGCCGGCCCAGCTAAAGGCCCACAAAATTTAGCGGACCATAATGGGCCGGCCCAGCTAAAGGCCCACATGATTTTTCAGACCATAATGGGCCGGCCCAGCTAAAGGCCCACAAGATTTTGTGGACCACAATGGGCCGGCCCAGCTAAAGGCCCACAAGATTCTGCAGACCATAATGGGCCGACCCAGCTAAAGGCCCAACATTCTCTGTCAAATCGGCCCGTCAACGGCCTGTCCTAAACTTGTCATCAACGCGGCCCATGGTCACTTCTGGCCCATTAACAGTCCGCTAAGTAATTGGGCCGAATTACGGCCCGGTGTATTTCCGGCCTATTAAAGGTCCGGCTTCATTTGGGCCCATTTACAGGCCATCAAAACTTTCGGCCCATAAACGACTGTGAAGGATTTGGGTCATATTCGGCCATGTCTGACATTCGGCCTGTTAGAGGCCCACTATAGCTTTGGGCCACTTTCGGCCTGTTTGTCATTTTCGGCCTGTTAACGCCGGACGTAAACCATGGGCAATATGTGGCCCAACGTCATATCGGGCCCATTAACGACCCTTATAAAAATGACGATAATCTAGCCCGGCCGAAGTTCCAGCCTGTTAAAGGCCCGTGTATTAGGTCGGCGCATTTATGGCCCGTCCGAATTTTGGCCTATCAAAGATCCGCATCGTAAATGGGCCACCATTTCGGCCTGCTAAGTCCAGTGGGTTATTTGGCACAATCAGGGCCCAATCGCACTTTCGGTCTATTAAAGGCCCATGTTTTTTATGGGCTCGAGATATTTACACCTGTAAACGACCTATTTTTACTAAGGGCCCAAATTATGTTTAGGCCTGTTAAAGGCCCACTATGGGCACAGACCTACCAGAAAAATATGAAAGCTTATGCTGATTTAGGACCAGATATTTTTAGTGGGCTACATGCCAATTTCGGCCCGTAATCGTTTTTAGCCCAATTGGAATGGGCCCGACGAATGTTGGCATGTTGGGCTCCTACGAAGCTTTCGGCCGAATACATTACTAAGATAAACCTACACTATACAAAAATAGCGTCGTAATTACTGCAGCCCGAGGCAGCATCATAAATGTTGTATCACACCAAAATAAATTCCAACCATACAACAAAAGGCCTATTGGCATAAAGTTTACAGTCCTTCTAGATAAAAGCACCATCAGATGTATAGAAGCACAGATCATTTGACCTGAGTGCTAATGTTTCAGGCTGTAGAATCTGATGGAGCAGCACGATCTCCACCTTTTTTCCGCCATTGCTCTTGAACAACGAAGCGAATGTCTGATAGTCTGGTTTCAAAACCATTCATATCTTGACGACATTTCTCAACCACTATTCTTGTTTCCGAAACAACGTCCATTAGGGATTAGACTTGTGTCTGGAGCACAGATATATCACTCTCTCTAGTAGGAAGATTTTGTTCAGTAGGCGATTCGGACGAGGTTACCTTGACAACCAACCTAGAATTACACAGGAAGGTGCTTTTTGCACTATTAGTGGAGAGATACTGACGCACTATAGCAAGAGGTGACATTGTGCCTGTAGTAGCCTCGTCACCTTCAGGTGGTTGTGGCTGTTCAATCATTTGTTGCATAGCTTCCTGAAAATTTGAACTTGTAGATTAGTGTACCAGATATGTTACTAATGAGACAAAAACAAACAAAGTAGGTTAAATGTTTATACATAACTTATTTTGGTGAACTACTGTAATACATTAGCATGTATTGTAGTGCCAATTACATAATAAAATCACTTTCGGAACATATGTCCATGTAGCATGCCTACTGTATTGTCTATTTCCTCACATTTATTGACATCTAAGGATAAAGAGACATGGTTTAAAGTAGGATGAACATAGTATGACATCATTCATATCATGGGCAAACAGATATGAAACAAACAGGCTATTTTATCATTGTGTGCGCACGTGAACATAACAACTAGATTACAGATCAAGACCAAAAGAATATCCTTCATCTCTTTTAAACCATGTAAGGTGAAATGATACGTTAAGACAACTGTGAATAAAAGTGAACAGGGTAACTGACATTGGCTGCAAACCAAGTAGTTAAATGAACACATCATAGTACCAATCAATTCAAGGTAGGAGGAGTAAGGACTTACAACAACGGCTTGAACTGGTGTGCTCATGCCCTTCATCTTGCTGGTGTGGCAATCCTTGAAGATTTGTACTGCATTCGGTTCAGGTTCTTTTTGGTCCGCACGGGCTTTCCTCTGTATTTGGAACAAGTCAATATAGATACGATAATATGGCACAAAAAAAGAAGGAAGTAGCAGCTATTTACAAGAGCCTCGCAGTGTGCAATATAACTACGAGATCCTGTTGTCTATTGGAATTTCACTTTAGAACGGTTGATTTTGTTCTTCAAACAATTAGCCTAGAAGAAGATACACTTGTAAGGCACATATATAAATACAAGTTCAATATGTGGTCTGATCAAATACATATAGCCTACCTGATACTTTGGATCAGACCAGTGTTTAACGAGGGCTGTCCAGTCTTCATCTGTAATATATTCCACTGGAGATGTTTGGGCGGTTTCATTGTTAACCTTGCCTTCAAAGTGAGATTTTCTAAGGTGGTACCGATACTATCGCAGAGCAGACTGAAAAACATGAGTGCATGCTTGTTTAGTTGCATCATCTTTTGGATCCAACTTGAGCCTCATCTGTTGAAAAAAGAATGTGAGTCTTATTAGGAGGAAGCTAGAAAGTATGGGACAAAGCAAGACAATATTACTAATTGCGATGAATAACATTACTTACGGTTAAATGGTCAAGGAAGGTGTTAAACTGGGTATTGTCTTTCTCATTCCTGTACTGGATCCACGTTGGGAGGATACGTGCATGACACCTAATGGCAACGGCTGCCTCTGATACTAACTTGGCTGACTCTATAGCATCACGTGGCCTTTTTAAACCTGCCTCAAAATGGATCTCCATTCTTCCTCCTTTAGATTTTGTTAATATGTCAAGCATTATCCCTGATGTCTGTTTCCGCTTGTGCTGTGGTGCTAGTTCAATAATGAATATGGAAAGTGTTAGTGTAAATCAAACTGTGAGAGTACATATAAAGGAGCATGCAACTGCAACTTGACTTGGTCAGGTACCGTCTTGGTTTTGATGCTCATGAGGTTCATCTGATCTTGCCAAGTCCTGTTGTGTTAGCAGTGCTTCGGAAGTAGTGTTAGGCGTGAAGGCAGCTTGGGAACTGGCTAGTTCTGGAGCAAATGAACGAGTAACTGGTTGAGATGCTGGTACAGTTGAAGCGGATGCTGCAGCTGGTGGAGCAGGTGATACTGTGTTTGTAGATTTAGCCGGTGGACTTGGAACTTCTACTGCACTATAAGTACCAGCAGAATCTCGACGGCAGAACCTTTTCCGTTTCACCCGACGAGTAATAGCACTCCCTACTAGGAACAATCAGTTGAAACTTTCCTTGGGCAATCCTTGTGAAGAAATATGAGAGTCCCACCTCTCCTCCCACCAGCGCCCTAGGCTTCCCGGCGATCTTCCTTTCCAACCAGTAAATCTTGTTCCCTCTCCACCCATCTTCTCCGGCGTTCTCTAATCTATCATCCTATACCCATCTCACATGGGTTCTCATGGTGGGTCAACTTTGGATCTGGATTTCTCCAAAGGAGTGGCTTTTGCGGAGGAGGTTTTTAGATCTTGTGGAAAAACCATTCATCCCTCGAATGACACGAGCCATTTTATTATGGTTGTGTCTTTCAGCAGGCATAGATTTCGTCTTGATGAAGATTCGGTTGCGGCGCCATTGGAAGCTGCAATTGGAGGATCTGCAATTGATCTATCGGTGCAACTCATTGCGTACAAGGTATTCTCATTTATGGTCTCATGCAAACGTGTTGGCATTTTTATTCTTCATTTGAGATCTTTCGCGTGCCCGCAATTCAAATGCCTTTTCCATCTGTGGGGTAATGGTGGCCCTAATTGGAAATGTGAGTTTGTTATTTGGAAGAAAGAGTGTGATGCCGAATGGATTATCATCAGTCCTTCTAAGAGGCGTGCTTCTCTTGGTTTGATTGCTATGCATAAGCCACCTTCCAAGTCTGCTTTGCGTTCGGGTTCTAGATCTCCGAAGAAGATTTCTTTTGCCACTTTCCAACAGTATGATGCTTGCAAGGGATACGCTTATCCTGCTTCGCCAGGCCTTGTTGATGCGGTTTCTGACGCTAGGTATGCTGTGCTGCCTCGTGAGAGAGATATGGTGCCTCCGCCGCCGGCGACTGAACCCCGATGGACGGTGGCGGAACCACCCATCATTTTCGGAACAGTCAACATCCAAGCTACTTCTTCGGCCGGGATTTCTATGACCCCATCCAGTTCGGACGTGAATCTGCATGTGCATGGGAGGGAGCTGGCTGGTCCAGCCACGCCTCCAGCCCAGGTTAATTCCCCGGCCCAGGATGTTTTCCCGGCCCAGTTTGTTTTGGCCCAAGCTGGCTCCGTATCTCAATCTATTATTGCAAATGAGGAGTTTATTCTTTCTAAAACATCAGAATCACCTGGAGATTATGATAAATTTAATGATATTGCTGATGACATGGTCTTCAAAGTCTAGAAATGTCAAAATTGTTTGTCCATGAGATATTTATCTAGCGCGTGCACCAGCCGGGTTAGGTGCCGCTTTCGGTTGGGGCACCGGGCAAAGGGCTGTTCGGATTCTACCCTCTCACCCTCTTACACATGGGTCCCACGATGCAAATCCGCTGAATCTAACCGGTCAACAAGTTTTTTGGAGCGGGACTCCTCGATTTCTCCAACAGCTAGTCCTACAGGGTCTATGCCCAGTCCTATCGAGCCTACCACCCCATCTATTCCACCATTGCCCGCTGAGCCACCGCCCATAACGCCTCCTCTGCCCACTTCACCGCTCCCGTCGCCAGCCATCACATCGCCGCCATCCTTGCCTGCATACCACAGCACCACCGATCAAACCTGCTCCCTAACCCCGACTCCAACTATGGCCAACTTTCCAGTGGACCCGATGGATTTCCTCCCGCATGGCTTTGACATCATCGACGGCGGTGAGCTGCGTCTGCCTCACACTTTCTTCACACCGGCGGTGGCCCCAGATCGGCAGCATGAGGAGTATGCCATAGCCATTATCGAGCTGGCTCCTCTGCCTGAAGAAGTTGGCATCTTCCGGAATTTGGTCAGTGATTTTGTTGTCAATAACCTGCAAAGAGTTGTGCTGGATGCTCAGCCATGGATTCAAGGGGTTGGTTTGTTTCGTTTCTGTAGTGCTCTGGCCCGACAAGCTTTTGTTGATCACCCTCCTTTCGATCTGGGCAACGATAGATTTGTCAGGTTTATTCCGCACGATGAGGGTATCAACTACAGAGCAGCGCAGGGTTTTCGGTGGGGATGGGTTATGCTGCTAGGAGTTCCTCTGGATTATAGGCTCTCTCAATATCTTGCCGATGTTATCAGTACTTTCGGCCGTTTTCATCATTGGCATCAGGATGACCCGATGATGTTCGCTCTCTAGCCTATGTGTCTTTCCCCGCACCGACTATGGTTCCTAGATCAGTGACATACAGAGAATTCGCTAATTTTGGAGGGGTTAGGATTTCTTGGTCTGCACCAGTCTACATTCTTTCTGTGGATTTTGCTGATATTCTGCTTGCTGATGAGGACCCAATGCCCTTCAATGGCAATCCTCACCCACTTCCTGGGAATATGCAGTTCAACAATCACAATTGGGTCATGCCTGAATTCCCAGAGCTCGGTTGGAATGATGTGCCTCAACCTGCCAATGAGAAGCCACTGAATGATCCTCCACATGTTCAGGAAGCTGTGTAGCAGGTCAATGTAGAGGAAGTTCAGTCTCAGGAGTCCATTGTTCTGCAGCATTCTGAAGATTCAGTTAACAATGAGAATGTTGCTGCGGATATTGCTGTTTTCGAGCACCCAATGGGACCACAGCAGCCTCCTTTGATGATTGGGCAAGTGTTAACTGTCTTTGGCCGGTCTTACCTCCTGTGATGCAGTGGAAGCGCACTCTTGAGAAGATGCTGCCGTTCATTGGGATCTCTGACATTCCAAAGTTTGTCTTCCAGTCTGATCTTGGCGCTCTTTTAAGCAAGCAGTCATTGCAACCTCTTTTCAGTGCTCCAGCCACAAATTTGATGTCCCTGCCTGCACCTGTTCCTGCAACCAACCAAACGAGGGAGGCAACACCTGTCACACGGCCAGTAGCTCGAGCACTTTGTTTTGATGATATTGATGAGCCTGTTGCTGAAGCTTTTGAGTTTTCTGCTGTTCCTCAAGTTTCTCTAAAGCGTGGAAGAAAGCCCAAGTCCTCTCGTGTCATTGTTGATTCTGAGGTCAGGCACAGTGCTCGTCTCAGTGCCTTACGTGATGGATATCACAAGGTGACTGCTGGCTCTCCATCTAGGAAGCCACACATTCTGAAGAAGCGTAAAACTGTGTCATCCCAGTCTGACGATGACTCTGCAGTGGCTCCTCTGACTACTATAGTTGATCTTCAGAGAATTGGTGCTCGTCTTCGCATTGCGCCGGAGAAGATCTCGATGGATAAGCTTACAGCTAATCCTGCCAAGTCCAACAACAGCACAAGTTCTGATGATTAGCTACTTCATCCAGGGTTTAGGTCCATGGCGTACCATAATCGCCATTTATCTGTTCTTATCTATTTGGAACTTTGCAGTATTCGTTAGTTTAATGCGATGTAAGCCATTGTGTGGCCTACTCTTAATGTGTCTTCTTTTGGTTTGTAATGAATCAGACAATATTTAGAGAGTGGAAAGTTCTCTGTTGGAACGTTAGGGGTCTGAATTCTGAAGCGCGTCAGCTTGCGGTTAGGCAAAAGATTGATGAAAGTGGGTGTTCTGTTGTTTGCCTCCAAGAAACCAAATGCATGCATATTGATCAACGCTTCATTAGAAAATTCTGTCCAAGGCGTTTTGATAACTTTGTCTATGTGCCCTCGGCTAGGGCGTCCGCTGGTATGGTGGTTATTTGGAATTATTCCTTTTTCATAGGCAACTTAATTGAGGCTAAACCATATAGTATTATTGTGAAGTTTCAATCTAAACACACAACAGAATCGTGGTTTCTTGTTTCAATCTATGGCCCGTGTCAAGGTCCGGCGCGTGACGATTTTGTGCAGTGGTTATATAACCTTGATATTCAGTTCGAGGAGAATTGGTTACTTTTGGGTGACTTCAACTTTATGCGCTCGATAGAGAACCGAAATCAGCCGGGTGGTGATGTGAGTGATATTTTTTTGTTTAATGAAATAATTGGCCATTTGGGTCTTATTGAATTGCCAATCAAGGGTCGTTAGTACACATGGTCCAATATGCAAACCTCACCTCTTCTCGAGCAGATTGATTGGTTTTTTACATCTGTGGCTTGGACACATGATCACCCCAACATAATGGTTCTCCCGCTTGCGCGCACTGCCTCTGATCACGTTCCGTGTGTGGTTTCCATTGCCACTTGTATTCCCAAGGCAAAAGTTTTTCGCTTCGAAAACTATTGGGTTGATTTGCCTGGTTTTATGGATAGTGTTTCGGAGGTCTGGAATAGGCCTGTGGGTAAACCTTCTATTGCCTTAACCATTTCTGCTAAGTTCAAATCTCTTCGTTATGCTCTTAAGAAATGGCATCTCAACCTGTCCACAGTCAAGGCTCTGATTGCTGATTACAATAAAGTGATCTTTTTCCTGGATAATATTGAGGAATTTAGGCCCTTGAGTTGGCCAGAGTTCAACTTTCGCAGGATTGTTAAATTGCATCTTGAAGATATTTTGCATTGGCAGTTTATTTATTGGAAACAACGTTGCACGATCAGAAACATCAAAGTTGGCAAGGAAAATTCAAAAAAATTCCACGCTATGGCAACTGAAAGGTTTCGGAGGAACACCATTTCCTTGATCAAGTCTGTGGATGGGAAGGTGATTTCTGACCATCAACAGATAGCGGGGATGTTTTGGGTCTGATTTTAATCAAAGAATGGGCCAGGCCAAAGGTATCCAAATGGGTTTTGACCTTGACACATTAATGACTCGGATTGATGGTCTTGAGGATTTATCCTTGCCTTTCACGGACTCCGAGGTGGATACGGTGATTAAGAACATGCCCTATGATCGCGCTCTGGGCCCTGATGGGTTTACTGGTCTTTTTTCTAAAGAAATGGTTGGATTATTTTGAAGCAGGATTTTATGAAGCTATTCCAGGATTTTTATGAGGGGAAGTGTGACCTGGAGTGTCTCAATACTTCTCTTATTACCCTCATTCCCAAGAAGTTGAGCCCGGAATATATTGGTGATTTTCGGCCCATATCGCTGACAAATACCTGCCTTAAGTTTTTAACTAAACTTTTGGCTAATCGTTTACAGGGTGTGATCTTAAAGTGCATTCACCGCAATCAATATGGGTTTCTTCGCTATCGATCCATACAGGACTGCCTAGCTTGGTGTTTTGAATACATCCATCAGTGCAAGGCGTCCAAAAGGCCTATAATCCTTCTCAAGTTGGACTTCACGAAGGCGTTTGATACCATTGAGCATGAGCTGATTCCCAGGATCCTGAAATGTAAGGGGTTTGATAACCGTTGGATGAGTTGGATTGATAGCATCTTGTCCACTGGATCATCTTCGGTTCTAATGGTGTGCCTGGTAACCACTTTGTCTACCGTTCGGGTGTGTGCCAAGGAGATCCATTATCTCCTTTGTTATTTGTGATTGCTGTGGATTTATTACAGTCGGTGGTTAATGAGATGTGCGCCAGGAACATTCTCACACTTCCCATACCAACATATTCGATGGATTATCCGATTGTGCAATACGCTAACGACACACTAATTGTTCTACATGCGGTGGACAGCCAGCTCATTGCTTTCAAGGAAATGCTTGAGGTCTTTGCCAAGTCTACGGGCTTGCGGGTCAACTTTAGTAAATCTTCATTGATTCCAATAAATCTGTCGGATGAGGAGGGTAAGCGTGTAGCCGCTCTGCTTGGGTGTGATGTTGGTTCTATGCCATTTGCCTATCTTGGATTGCCAATGGGTACCTCTCGGACCACAATTTATGACTTGTTGCCCTTAGTGGATAGCATAGAGAGAAGATTATCTGCTTCCTCTTGTCTGTTGAACCAAGGGAGCCGGCTGCAACTTTTGAAATATGTTCTTTGTTCTATGCCAATATATTTTCTGTGCACTCTCTCGTTGCCTCAAGGTATTTTGAAGCAGATTGAACGTATTATGCGGCAATGTTTGTGGAGGGGAAATTCTGATACACCAAGGCAGTCATTGGCGGCTTGGGATTTAGTCTGTTGGCCTCAGAATCGGGGAGGACATGGAGTGCTTGACCTAGGTATACAAAATGATGCCTTGTTGATCAAGCACCTCTTCAAATTTTTTAATAAGTCGGACGTGCCCTGGGTTTCACTCATCTGGGACACATATTATGCTGCCGCACCGCCCCAAGTCACTCAAAGTTGTGGTTCTTTCTGGTGGCGAGACGTGTTCAAGCTGTATGAGAGATTTTGTAAGTTGGCTATCCCTCACGTGCGGTCGGGGGATACGGTGGTTTTTTGGCTGGACCGTTGGCAACTTAATAACATTGTGGTTATCATGCAACAACGATTCCCGAGGCTTCACTCTTTTGTGATTGATGACACGCTTACCATCAAGGATGTGATGGAGCTGTCTGACCTGACTGACAATTTTCACCTGCCTTTATCAGTTGAAGCTTTCGAGGAATTCAATCAGCTTCAGGCTTTAATGCCTTTGATCAATTTGCATGAGGGGAAGAATGATGTCTGGAAATGGCCTTCAAAATCTGGTGATTATCGGTCAAGGATTTATTATTTGGCTTGTTTTTCTGATGTCGTGGTTGACCCCATATTTCGGTGGATTTGGAAATGTTCTTGCACACTCAAGCTCAAGGTGTTTGGCTGGCTCCTTTTGATGGATCGTCTAAACACTTGGGACATGATGCAGCGAAGACATTGGATTATTCAGGATGACACATGTGTTATGTGCCTCTCAGCTTTGCATGACGATAGAGCGCATCTCTTCTTTGTTTGCACCTTCAGCCAACGTGTCTGGCATTACTTGGGCATCTCATGGAGTGTTCACCCTAACCAGACTACTTTTGAGATGGCTTGCGCGGCCAGGAAGGATTTTGGCTTCCCATTTTTTCTGAGGTAGTCTTCACGGCTACTTGGAATATTTGGACACAAAGGAATGGGAGGATTTTCAGAAATGAGTTGCCTACTTTCAGATCCTGGAGGAGGAATTTTATTCATGATATTTCTCTTTTAGCTCATAGAATCAAGTGTAAATATAGAGATAGTCTAACTTCTTGGATAGCTTCCCTACCTTAATCTCTCTTTGTAAGTAGCCTCTCCCCCCTAATCTTGCTTTCTTTTTGTAACTTTGTATTTCCTGTACTTCTTGGCTTTAATAAAGGATTGTGAGGCTGTTGCCTTGCAGTATATAGTAAAAAAACAGCACTCCCTACTATATTATTTTCCTCGCTCTTTTTTGACTTTGCCATGTCAAGCTGTACCCACAACACAAAAGAATAAAATCACTCTTCAGAACTCATTGATGCATGATACAGACAAGCAATACTTTGATGTAAGACAACCGTATGAGGATGGAATATGTAAGAAAAACAGGACGGCATGACATATTCACAACTACGATGTGCAAACTAAGCAGAAGGATTTTCAAGAAAATAGAAGTAATGCAAGCTAGACACCATATGAAAGATGCAACCAATATTACTCTGCCAAGTTAAAAGTGTCTTGTCATAAGTGGCAATTTGAAAAATTAGAATCAGTACAATGTAGAAATCAATGCAAGATGCAACCACTATCAAACTGCCATGTTAAAAGCGTCCAATCATGAGTGACTGATGCGGGATACACAACAGCAGTACTTCGATGTAAGAACATGGTATGATAGATAGATGAAGTGTATTCTAGACACAGAAAGCTATGCCATATGCACATGTATAACGTATAAACTCAGCAGGTGCAATTTAATCAAAATAGAAGCAATACGGGCTAGACAACATATGCAACATGAAACCAATTATCACACTGTCAACTTAGAGCAAGCACCTGCGATGGTGGAGTATGGGAGATGAACTCATCATGTAGACTTGGGACTTCAACTTCATTAGCAGTAGCAGTGGCAAATCTAGAGAGTCTCTGTTTGCGTCGGTGCGGAGGACCACCAACATCCCCTAACTTACTCTTTTCCTTCCTATTTTATGATATTGCCTTATGAAGTCAAAACCACAAGAAGATGAATAAAATTAGCTCTGCATAACTGGTTGATGCATGATACAGACGAACACTACTTTGATGTAAGGCAAGAGCAGGATAGGAGGATGGAATATACAAAAAAAAGACAATGTTTCATATTCACACGTACGATAGGAGGATGGAATATGTATGAAAAAACTGTAAGTGGAAGGCATTTCAACAAAATTAGAAGAAATGAAAGCTAGGCACCATATGAACATGCAACAAATATCACTCTATCAGGTAAAAAGTGTCTTGTCGTAAGTGCCATTTCAAGAAATTAGAAGCAGTACAAGCTAGAAGACAATGCAAGATGCAACCTACATCACAGTCCCAAGTTAAATGTGTCTTATGGGTAAGTGATCGTTGCAGGTATAAGTTGTAAGCTACGCAGATGCAATTCAACATAATCAAAAGCAATACAAACTAGACATCATACGGAAAACGCAACCACGTATAACAGTTCCAAGTAAGAGCAAGCACCTGTGATGGTGGAGTAGGGGAGATGTGCTCATCATGTACACGTATGTTCTAGAAACAGGAACACGTGTCATATTCACAGGCATTATGTGTAAAGTAAGCAGATGCAATTCAAGTTAGAAGCAATACAAGCTAGACATCATACGCAACATGCAACCACATATAATAGTGTCAAGTTAGAGCAAACACTTGTGATGGTGGAGTAGGGGAGATGTGCTCATCATCTACACAGCTACGTTGACTGTCCAGCCTTGTGTTGTCTTGCGAATCTTGTTGGGAGGATGGCGGAGTAGAATCTGTAGAGACCCCCTGTTTGAGTTGCTCCGAAGGACCACCATCATCCACTGCCGGACTAATTTCCTTTAGCTGTAATGATTTTGCATTGTGAAGTCAAACCGATAAGAAAAAGGAATAAAATTCACTCTTCAGAACTCATTCATGCATGATGCTGACGAACACTACTCGGATGAAAGGCAAACACATGATGTGAGGATGGAATATGTATGAAAAACAGGATGGTGTGACATATTCTCACCTATGATGTGGTAACTAAGAAGAAGGCATTTCAACAAATTAGAAGCACTGTAAGCTAGACACCATATGAAAGATGCAACCAATATCACTCTGCCAAGTTCAAACTGTATGGCGTTTCAACAAATTAGAAGCAGTACATGCTAGAAATCATATGCAAGACACAACCAATATCACAGTGGCGACTTAAAGGTGCCTTATCATAAGTGACTGATGCGGGATATGCAAGAATAGTAGTCTGATGTAGAAACAGGAACACATGTCATATTCACAGGCATTATGTGTAAAGTAAGCAGATGCAATTCAACAAAGTTAGAAGCAATACAAGCTAGACATCATACGCAACATGCAACCACATATAATAGTGCCAAGTTAGAGCAAGCACCTGTGATGGTGGAGTAGGGGAGATGTGCTCATCATCTACACAGCTACATTGACTGTCTAGCCTTGCGTTGTCTTGCGAATCTTGTTGGGAGGATGACGGAGTAGAATATGTAGAGAACCTCCATTTCAGTTACTCGGAAGGACCACCATCATCCAATGCCTTGCCAATTTCCTTCAGCTTTATTGATTTTGCATTATGAGGTCATACCGACAAGAAAAAGGAATATCATTCGCTCTTCAGAACTCATTCATGAATGATACTGATGAACACTACTCTGATGAAAGGCAAAGTCATGATACGAGGATGGAATATGTACAAAAAAATGGACGGCTTGACATATTCACACCTATGATGTGGTAAATAAGTAGAAGGCACTTCAACAAATTAGAAACACTGCAAGATGCCATATGGAAGGTGCAATCAATATCACTCTGCCAAGTTAAAACTGTCTTGTCATAGGTGGCGTTCATCAAACTAGAAGCAATACATGCTAGAAATCATATTCAAGACGCAAACCAATATCACACTGCCAACTTAAAGGTGTCCCATCATAAGTGACTGATGCAGGATACACAAGAAGAGTAGTTTCATGTAAGAACATGGTGTGATAGACAGATATAGTATGTACCAAAAACAGGAAAGCGTGTCATATTCACATGTATCATGTGTAAGCTAAGCATATGCAGTTTACATTAATTAGGAGAAATACGAGCTAGACACCATATGCAGCATGCAACCAGATATCACACTGCCAAGTTAGAGCAAGCACCTTGGATGGTGGAGTAGGGGAGCGGAGACTTGGACCTTGTAATGCACTATCAGTACAAGGAGAATCGGTACAGATGCTCCGTTTATGTTGCTGCAGAGGACCACCATCATCGCCTTCCTTACTCTTTTCCTTCCTGTTTCTTGATTTTTCCTTGTCAAGTCAAACCCACAAGAAAAAGGAATAAAATTTGCTCTTCAGAACTCATTGATGCATGATACTGACGAACACTACTTTCATGTAAGGCAGCCGCATGATAGGAGGATGGAATATGTATGAAAAACAGGACGACATGACATATTGACATGTATGATGTATAAAGTGTAAACTAAGCACAAGGTGCTTGAACTTGTTAGAATCGATGCAAGCTAGAAACCATATGAAAGATGAAACCAATATCACTCTGCCAAATTAAAAGGGTGCCCTAACAAATGTATTTGACCAAATTAGAAGCAATACATGGCAACAGGCTATAAATAATATGCAATATGCAACGAATAAAGGTGACTCGTCGTAAGTGATTGATGTAGGATACAGAAGAGAGGTAGTTTCATGTAAGAACAAGGTTAACACATAGATGTAGTGTGTACCAAAAATAGGAAGGCATGTCATATTCAAAAGTATAGTGTGTAAACTAAGCAGATGCAATCTACCCTAATTAGAAGCATTACAAGATAGACACCGTATGCAACATGCAACCACATATCACACTGCGAAGTTAGAGCAAGCACCTGTGGTGGTGGTGTAGGGGAAATGCGGTCTTTAGGTACAGAGCTACGTTCAATATCTTCATTTAGGCTTGCTGTTTCTTGAGAATCATGTGGAGAGGATGAAATTTCATTCTTTATAAGAGTATTGCGTCTCATATTAACCCACGCGCGTGACTGCCTCATCATAAGCGATAGACACAGGATACACAAGAACAGTAGTTTGATGTAAGAACATGGTGTGATAGGCAGATGTAGTATGTACCAAAAACAGGAAGGCGTGTCATATTCACATGTATAATGTGTAAGCTAAGGAGATGCAATTTAACAAATTAGGAGCATTGATGAGGGATACACAAGAAAAGTAGTTTGATGTAAGAACATGGTTAATAGAAAGACGTAGTATGTACCAAAAACAGGAAGGCATGTCATATTCACAGGTATAATGTGTTAACTAAGCAGATGCAATTTACCCTAATTAGAAGCATTACAAGGTAGACACCATATGCAACTTCATTTAGCCTTGCTGTTTCTTGAGAATCATGTGGGGAGGATGACACTGCACTCTTTAAACGAGTAGGGCGTCTCACAGTAACCCACTCGGGTGACTGTCTCATCATAAGTGATTGACGAGGGATACAAAAGAGCATTAGTTTGATGTACGAACATGGTTAATAGACATATGTAGTATGTATCGAAAACAGGAAGGCATGTCATTATCAAAGGTATAATGTGTAAAGTAAGCAGATGCAATTTAACCAAATTGGAAGCAATACAAGCTAGACACCATATGCAACATGCAACCACATTTGACAGCGCGAAGTTAAAGCAAGCACCTGGGATGGTTGTGTGTGGCAATTGAGATCATCAACTGCAGAGCTACGTTTACTGTCTCCAACTGCTGACACTGCACCCATTAGAGAGCTAAAATGCTTAGTGCTTATCTTCGAATTACACTGGAGCGACTTCTGTCTTTTCTTTTCTGCATTCATCAACACTACGTCAGAGTCTGAAATACCCATGCATAAAAAACAATAGTGTGAGTATGGGTGAAGTGTGTGCACAATTAGTACAGTGTAAAGGTAGCAGATAGCAGGTCGGTGAGAAATAAATGACGGGAGACATATGATAGCTCTAAAACATGCATGGCGCACTAAATTACTACAGGATTCTATGAAAATAACAGTCGACTGAAAGCAAATAGGTCAGTCCATTTTTTGCATCGTCTGATGTACAAAGAATGGGCAGATCGCCTTCATCTACCTCCAGCCAGTCAGTGTTGACGATCTTCCTCGAAACGCCAGCGACCACCGGCCCAGTATTCCTCCCCTGCATGCGCCCTCTCCTCGACCTCACCGCACCATCGTGCTTGGCACCGCCCCCCCCCCGGCCATCCATTCAAGCCCCGTCGACCTCCAGAGCAGGTGCAAGTAGCTCCTGTGCCCCACACCCCTATGATAGACATCGATGCGCCGCTTCCCCAGGGAACAGGCGGACTAGGTGCTCCGCACGCCCAAGCCGGTGCTGCTTCTTTTAATTGCGGTTCGACTGACCCTGAATTGAAATCCAGGCGGGCTACTGACCTCTTGCAAAGGTGAAATAGTAAAAGGGAGGAAACCTTGTGCATTTAGTATCACGAAGAAGATGCAGTAAGAAGCGCTCAACTAGTTTCTTTCGTGGGATGAATATGGTGTGAGCGGAGACGTAAGATTTGCACGAATAAGGGAAGAGGAGTACCTCTTTCTGCTGGCAGTGCTGTGTCCTCCTTCTATTTTTCCGACGATCTTCTTGTTGTTCGCCGGAAACCAGAAGTTGTGGAGGACGGTGTAGCCTTGGAAAAACCCATGGCCAAGTTGTTGAGCGTGGTGCGGTGGCCGTCTGTTGGCGGCGGGGAAGCAGATCCGAGGCGGCGAACGACGGTGTAGCGGGAACGGCTCCGGTGCGGTGGACGATTGCGACAGTGGAGCCGCAGCAGTGAGGCGCAGGATGGCATGGTCGGAGTGGTTCTGGTACGGCGCACGTCGGTGTCGGCGTCATGGAGGCAGCTCTGCCTCGGCTTCAGCTGCTAATTCCTTGAGGGTGTTGCGGTTGCGGTTGCGTTGGACGACGACGTTGGGGTACCGGCTCCGACATGATGGAGGAGGGCGACGGTGGATTGGCCGCTATGGGTTGGAGGACGGAGGAGGCTGGGGTTTCGTGGCTGGTGGAGAGGGCATTTTCGTGCCCACGGAGTATGAATGGGGAAACGGAGGGAGGCGGGGAACTAAGGGGGAACAATGTTTCGGTTTGAGACGCGCTTGTTTGAAATTTGGGGAAAGTTACAAACTTTGCCCCCATCTAAAATTTCGGACATATTGCGGTTTGGGGGTAGGACAGTCATGTCAGGTGTCCCAAATGTGGGCGGGATAGATTTCGGCCGAGCGCATGGGTAGGCGCCCATGGCGTATGAATGCTTCTTGGAGGCGGTTGAGACTGGCGTCTTGGTGAAGTTACAAACCTACCCCGGTTTAGACCTTTGAACATCGGGCCGATAGCCTACACAGGCCAGAGTCAGGACAGTAATTTCCTGCCACCAAAACATTAGTCTCGCGCGGTTTCGGGTGACCAGAGGCCTATTTGGCGCTTCGTTCAATATTTGGGAGCAGAAGCATTAACATTTTCGGTTCTCTTGAATTGAACTTTCAGGATTTGTCAAACTTCACAAATCTTTACTCTTGAAAATCCTAAAGCTACGATTATTTTGGAATGGAGGGGGTACATTTGAATATACATTGTACACAAGTATATATTAAAAAATATGCAACTTACCTCAGTTCATGCATGGTTCCAGATATAATCTCCTTGGTTGCAAAAAAAGAGTTAGATATGCATATGAATATATATATAGCATGTTCAAACTCAGAACAAAGATTGATGCCCCTTTTTACATCTGATTTACAAATGCCATTATCTCGGGTTCAAATAGATGAATGCACTTCCTATGAATTCGAATCTTCAAAACCCCCTTTATGTTGAATTCAACATGTATTCTATTTCGTAGCTAGCAATTTGGAATGTATCCATGCAAGTGACAAATGTATAAAGTGCTTCACACTAACAACATGGAGTGCACTAATTAATGTTTATATATGATTTGCAAAAGCATCCATTGCCTGTATTTCAAACCGCTCTCACTCTATGGATCGATAATATGAAATAAACACATGCACATGCTAGAATTCAATAGAGTATGGGTGTCTGATAGACCAATTTTCGTCCATACGCAATTTGCAAAATTCATGATCTCATCCAAAAATAATAATGCCATTTATATTTTAATTTAATGCGTAGAACCGCCTTTTACACGTAGATGCACTATGCCTCGCCCCGTTCTCACAAACGCGTTATATATCTCTCTATCTAACGCATAAGTGCACACACTTTATATGCATCGGCATTTCTCTTTCACACATGCTTACAATTTCTCTCAGGGTGTCGGGGTGTCTCACGCACATGCTCTCTCTGTTTCTCTCTCTCTCTTTTTGACTACTATGTACCACTCTTTTCACTAATCTCAGTTGGAAAACACTATTTCTCTCACATGCATATATACACATGCACGGTCTCTACTAGCCCTCTATACGCACATATATGTGCCTATGTGTCTCCCGCACGCACATTATCTTTAGGCCTCTCTCGCACACATTGCCCCCCCCCCCGACACACCTCTCTCTTAGTAGTTGGCAGATATGATTTCATCATATCATTCGGTAGGATATCCCTAGCTGTTAGGCTGGATGGTAATACGAGGCAAAGTTTTACCCTAGTTCGGATCGGACCCTTGCAGTTGAAGAAAGAGCCTACTCCTGGTACTGTATATTAGTGATAGGGGTGTGTACAAAGTACATGTGAATACCAGGCATTGTGCGTGTGTGTATACTATCGACGAACTAGCCCCCAAGCTTGTATAACATACTAAGGGCCTAGGGTTACAAATCATATATAGGTGGCTTATCACCAGTGGGGATAGAGTCCTCCGCGACTCTGGTAGCTTCGTGTTGTACGCCGAGTCCTCCACATGGGTCTTTGTATAACACGTCTCGGTCCAACCTATATGTGGCGCAGGATGGAACTAACCCATGAGTCTTCATGTTGACCCACCACAACTAGAAATGATGTTCCCACCACACCACACACGCAATCAGCCACTAAGAAAATAAGCATATACAATAGTACAACGGTATCTAGCTCACGATACGTCTCCATATTTTGTTGATGACACTGACGGACTTTGCATTTGATGCGTGCTCCGTATTTTGTTGACGACACTTACGGTCATTGTATTTGAAGCGAAAGCACGATATGGTCACTGGACTTCAGAATAAGCTCATCACAGTCACCACATACATTTTGTCGTGCTAACCAACATGTGGTTGGATGGTTAGAGGACAGTGGTTTCTCGAGGCCACCAAGGTTAAAGTCCCGGTGCTCGCATTTATCTTGTGTTAATTTCAGTATTTTCCGGCGATGTACGTTCAGTGGGCGGAGACGTTCCACTTGACTACGAGGCACCTATGGTGACTTCGTAAAATCTCAAGATCATATATGCTGGCCCACTCTCTCGAAGGTGCTCATAGGGGTAGGGTTCGCGTGTGTGCGCTTATAGCGGTGAGTGCTTGCGCGTATATATGAGCCCTTGCGTCTGTACCGTGTTAAACAAATACATATCATGATTATACGGTCATTGGCTCACCCGTACAACTCCGTATTTTGTTGATGACACAATCAATTGACCAGTCAAACGTTCCACGCGGCGCAACTAGTGTTGCACCATCAGGGCGCGTAACTGTGGGGCCCACCTGTCAACCTGTATATGAAAGAAAGAAATGGTAGTTTGAGTCTGTACTGTGTTAATAAAATAGGAGTACATTTTAGGGTGATCATATGGTCATTGGCTCACCATACAGCTCCGTAATTTGTTGATAACACGATCAATTGACCAGTCAAACGGTCCACATTCAGCAGCGCACATTACCATAGGGCCCACTCGTCAGCGCGTATATGAAGGATAGAAATGGTAATAAATTAGTGGTCGGTGGGTATTCGAAGTCGTGAGACCTCTGGTTGGCAGTCACCGGCGGTTGGGGGGTGTTCATTGGGCGGTGGGGTGGGGATCCCCGGAGAAAAATCTCGGTGGGGGGGAGGGGGGCTAGTGGGATGGCCGGTGCGGCGGCGGACCGGCGGTGGGCAGTGGTTTCGGGGAGGGCGGGCCGGCCGCGGGCGGCGGGGGCTGGCGGTTCGGCCGGTGGTGGCTGGCGGCTCAAGGGGGGTGGAGTTTGATGATAAACTGGAGGCCCTTGATTTCGTATCCAACGGCTGGAAATTCTAATGACCAGAGATGAAAAAGTCAGTCGACTGATGTGTAGCCTCACCCCGCACATACACATGCACGCACGCATGTAGGCGTGCAACACTGACACGTACACACGCACGCATGCTGGCGTGCAACACTGACACGTACACATCCACTCACGAACACACGCATGTACGCACCCATGCATGCAACACTGAAACATACCCTTGCACGCGCGCAACACTCGCACGCCTGCATGCACACATCACACGACGCAAGACACACGCTCAACCTATACGTGCATGCACCCTTTGTTAGGGACATGGATTGTTACGGGTATTAATCAATCTTATCTGTGTAAGCAGAACATTGATGTTTGCAGCGGTCTTTATGAATCACAACGTATCGAATGGGCTATCAATATAGTAGGCTTATCTACATGAAAAAGATGACGTCACACTCAATGAACAATCATCGGTTTATGAAATGCCCGCTTCTGACCGCCCTGGCCCACCAAAGGTTCCTCTACTGTGCGCTGCCTGTGTTGGGTCACTGACATACAGGACATGCACCCAAAGAGCCCACACGTCGGTGGAAGTACGGTGCGGTGTCCTAGGTTAGAGTCGAGGGCGCCACTCGCGGCACGCCCGGCTGAACACGCCTCCGTGCTGCATTCAAACGCCTCCATGAAACCCGCCAGTGTGGAAGCCGAGAAACCCACTCTGGACGTGTCCGTTCATGACCGGGCCGGCGTTAAATGCAACACCGACCGAGCTCCTCCCGTCCGCCGTCTCTTTAATCTCGTATTTAAACGAGGCCAAACGCCGGCCAAGAATTGCACACCTCCGCCGCTCCCCTATCTCCTCCACCATTTTTTCCACTCTTACAATGGCTTACGAAGAGTAGTTATTCCGCATCCAGGCCGGCTGGGTAGCCCGCCGGATACGAGCTATGCAGCTCGCTGATCCACCTCCCTCCCCTCACCCGACATAGCCAGTTGCCGCCCCAAGCTGGCGCGCGGTTCAGCAACTCGCCGCTCCAAGCCAGCTTGACGAGGAGCGGCGCACGGGCGTCGTTGCTGCCGTCCACGCCGCCACCTCGTACCGCGTCTCCCGTTTCTGTGGCCGAGACTCCCATGCCGGCGGCCGCGCCATGCAAGCAGCGACAGAAGCCGGGTGTGCGGATAGCGACGAGTCGGTGGCCAGCGCCTCCGCGTCCGCCGCCATCATCGAGGAGAAGTAGAACACGGGAGGCCGCCGCCGCTTGGGTCCCATGAAGGCCACCGTGGAGGCGACGTCGGCGTACATAGCAGGTGTCTTGCCGGATCCTTTTGTTGCGAGGACCTTCGTCGACCCCGCATGGGCTCCACGGAAGAGGGGAATGTTAGGATGAACTCGAGCTGGTGCCGGCCATGGCGAAGTAGTGGCCGGTGATGAACTCGAACCGGTGCCGGCCACCATCATCTTCGGCACCAGCCAATGATATCAGTTGGGCAGTGGGGAAGCGAGCCGTCCTTTGCGCTGAAGCATATACCTCCGGGGCTCCCAGCAGTCCGGTGATCGTGCTGCCGGACATGAGGAACACAAATCGATCGGCGGGCAACCATTTAGGCCAGGTATTATATACCTATTCTGTCCAGAACTAGCACCACGTAGTTCATTTGAATGTAATGAAAACCATCATGTTTGTATGAAAATCCGGTATTTTATATGATTTCCATCGTTGTTTATATGAAATATCAGTTTGTCTACGTGTTTGCGTGAATTTCGTCCGGTTGGTTGAGTTGCTGTCATAATGTGTGCGACTACAGTTGGATGGCGTAATTTGCGGGTCGTCGGTCGGTCTGCGGGCGGCTTGGGCGGCGTTGTGGGACAAAAAACACAGCTCGTGCGAGCTCGTCTCCTACGTGGCGCTGGAGGATGCATGACAGCATGAGCACCCGAGCCATTCCTCGTTCATCGGTGGCAAAGGCACCGGTGGACAAAAGGGTCGCCAATATTTTGGCTACCCCAGGCAAGATCCAAACAGACCCTCCCAACAGATTCAAATCCCTCGTTCGCCGTAGAATTTTGCCATGTATTGTTTTCATGGACTAGCAAGATACCCGTGCATTGCACGGAACATCAAGATGCATATTTTTACAAACTCCCGCATGCATGCAACGGATAATTAATGTCCTCCTTTGCTAGTACCATGAGGCAAACACCATTAATATTGCATCGATTAGTGTTAGTGGCCTTGTATATCTGCAAATTGTATTTTTGATAGTGGCCCCTTGTATATAAAAATGGAGGGAGAAAGATGAGAGATAAGGTGAGGAGGAGTGTGGCGTGGTGGTGACTGGTGGTCGGACTGGGCGGAGGCATGGGGATGGACGACGCATTATGTCTAGGTTTGTATCTCTCTCACACACACCCACATAGGTGGGGGACGTGCACGAAGAGAAGAGGTGCACGCACAGCACACGTACTCCCGTCTCTTTCCCAACCACACCCATGCGGGTACACGATGGAGCTCATTTCTGTACGAAAAAGGCAGCCCACGTGGTAATTTGGCATGTGTACTGGTTGTCCACTTGGTGGAGGGAGGATCATCTACCACGGGTGAACAAACAAACTGCGACTTGACGCGTTATGTTAAATTAAAAAAAGAGGCAAACCATGTGGGTCCTACCTTAGAGGCAAGGCTCTATACACTGGAGTACTTTTGATGTGTCCCGTCAACTCGCAGAACGAGGAGAAGCTTACTTAGTATGCCGTCTCCCCCGCCCATGGGCGCGGTGGCTCGCAGGATGAGGTCAAGCTTGCTTACGAGTAGTAGTAGTAATAGTAGTAGTAGTAGTAGTAGTAGTAGTAGTAGTACTGTACGCCTTTACGCCCACTCCCTTGCCCACGCGCGCGGTGGCTCGCAGCACGAGGAGAAAATTTTACTACTCCCTCCGTTTACTCCTCGTCCCTACTACGTACTTTGGTTAGTACTCCCTCCATTTACTTATACAAGGCCACTATAAAAAAATACATTTTGCATCTATACAAGGCCACAAATAGTAATCGAGACAAAAGTTACTACTCCCTCCTTTCCAGTTTATGGCTCAATTTCAAAATCTCTCCAACCAAGGTAGACGGTGAGTGGTCGAATTAATTTTGTAGTTTGCACAAGTAATTAGTACGCTCGTTTTTCTCAAGAAGTTATGTTTACTGAGGCATTAATTAGAACGAATGCATGAATGACCACTAAATTTCCATGAACTTGTACATGCATTGGTTAGTTTCCTCTTGACACTACTTGCGTCGGGTGATCTAACGCACCTCAAAATCCAACATGTAATGGTACTACTACTAGTATAGTAGAATTGAGACTTATCAAACGGAAAAATGAATTTTTTTTTGATGAGCCCTATAAACCCTAGTGGGTATGTACTCTGTAAAAACATATTTTCCAAAACTAAGTCGTTCCCTTTCATGAATTCTGTAGTATACTCCTCCGTCGATGCTCCCTTTCATTAATTCTATACTTCCTGTCACCGACATGTGGGACAAATAGCAACCGGGTCGACGTGTCAAGCACCAAATAACAGTGCAGAACAGTAGGGGGACGCACCCCACTCGTACCGGCCAGTAGTAGTAATGAGCAATGAGACGTCAAATCACAATGCCGCACCTTCCCAGGCGGACGAAGCAACCATTATTTCACACTTCGGTTCGCCATCATCTCAAACCACGTAGTATTGCTTCTGCCTCAAGAGGGACACGCACATCGCCTTGGTACATCATGACACGTAGGACCGCATGACAGGCCATGCTCCCCCGCTGATCGCTCGGTAAAATCACCTCATTTTTACTATACTTCCTCCGTATCAGTTTACTACATGGCATGCACATCGTTCTAGGTTGAGAATTTAACTAGCTATATATGTGATGAACAATACTCTAGCCTTTTAAAAAATGTATACTTTTGTACAGTAGTACTATCGATGGATTGCGCCATGGAGCAAAAATTGAAATTAAAAATAAGGTGGTACATATAGAGAGCGCTCGTCGCCAAATTATACATATAGTACTATTAAAAAAGCTAGTACGTGCTTAATTGGGGTGCTAAATTCTATTAAAGAAATACTAGTAGTATGTACATACTGAAGAGTTAAAGTAACGAGAAGAAACATAACATAGTTCTGCTGGGGGCTCAGCACAACACACCCCTCAAATTAAACTAAGCACACCTGAAATTAAACTATGCAACTAATCCGGTAGACACTGCATTAGAAGTTTAGAACCACCATGAGCAACGACACTGCCACCTTACTCGGAGTCCTCGTCCACGTCCTCGACTTTGTCCTTGTCCCTCTTCCTCTTGGCCGATACTTCTTTGCTTGAACCGCACACTTGGCTGTTGCTCTTCATCCAACCCTTGTAGATATGGAAACAAAGGTAGCCATCCATTGCAGCATAGTGGATGTGGTCTATATCTAGTACATTCCGCTGCCATGCATGACGATGAAACTTGTAATGAGGTTTCTCCAGTTTACGGTACGAAGGATGAACCATGGCTCCTGCCAGGGTCAGCATTGAAGGCTGACGAGAGGGCACCAGCCGATTCTTCTGGAGGTCGAAGGGGTTGCCTACAACGAGTCCTATCCGACCCGGGACTTCTTTGTCGTTCTTAAAGTCTACAGTAACGAATTTCACTGTTTTGTCCTTGAGGAAGTTCTTAAAATCCTGGCACTCAACGTCGGCATGGCATATGTGGTAGACTAAGCAAACGTTATGTACGCAAACCTGGATCACGACGGGCTTCTTCCTCTCTTCGTCCTTTAGATCCTTCTCTCGTCCCAGGACTGTGGTGTACTCAACATCTAGCCCAGCGACCCACTCATCATCTGAGTTTTGGAACATGCGTCAGAAGTGAGAAAGGCATCCTTTCACCGTCGCAGAAGAACGGGTGTAGATGACGTCGAACTCATCGCCGGTGATGGTTCTAACCTTGTACTCACCGCCGATCGTGGAGATTTGGGACGCCATGGATTTGGGAGGAGGTTTAGGATTAGTGGAACTGCCGTAATGTGAATGGACGGGACGACTAGGAGCGAACCGCTGTAGTATTAAAGGACGTGTGGGGACGAGTAGGAGCGAACTGCCAGCGTGCGAACGGCAGGGTACTGGCTTTCCATTCTCCCATGATACGGGCTTCCGAGAGCCCTTGGATCTGAGATCAAATAGTTGCATGGCGTGATTCTAGACCTATGGGTGAATATCCTATCCTGGAGGGTTATTCTGCAAATTTTCAGCAACTTAGCATGCGACCGTTTGATCTCAGATCCAAGGGCTGCCAGCAGCCCGTATCATGGTCGTGCCTACCACGACCGTCGTGTCGCTCGCGCGGTCGTGCCCTTGGAGATTTAACACGATGCGTTAGGCTATCTGATGTTGGCATGTCATACATAGTCATCATTTAGTCACTCATACTACAACAAGGTTGGCTATAAGTGTATTTTTTTACTCCTCTCGATCTCTTTCTTCGTACTCCCTCCATCCCATAATATAAGAACGTTTTTGACACTAGTGTAGTGCCAAAAACGTTCTTATATTATGGAACACAGGGAGTACTAGTATTTATTCCATTTGCCAAGGAGTGACCTCTTCCAATGAAATGGTGTTGCTAAGTTTGCTTCATTTAATTAGCTATAGACTCAAAATTGTCTTTTCACCTAGGTACACGCGCTTAGCACCGTTTCTTCCTTGGGTCACCAAACTAGTCTCTCCCTTCTTGATTAACTTGCCACATCAGACTTTATGCCTATGTGGCAAGCTTAAGCACCTGTAGGAGCAAGTAAGTACAATAGTGCGCTTTACATGGCATTTTTGCATATGTGGAGGAAAGAGAGGCAAGGAAAAAGTGGAGAAGTGGGCTCTCATGCAAGAGCCAGCCTCTACTACATGGTGGAGTATTGGGAGAGGCACCTGTATGGAGGTGGTCAGGAATCGGCAGACTCACGCCGGTCGTAGCGCCGCAGTTAAAATGATAATGGCAAGTCAAATCACGGGGGCCCGCCTGTCCAGCAGTAACTTGCTGTCAAATCACACAGCCCTATGTTTGCAGCAGCCTACTCCCTCGTCTTCTCGCGTCTCTGTCGAACCGACTAGGCGGAACTGCCCCGCCTACCGCGCAGGAAAAGCCCCGCCCTCCACTTTTAAATACAACTACATCTGCTTAAGAATCCAATGATATACTTTTTGTGACATAGTAACTCATATTTAGTTAGTCAAATGGATGACCTAGAACTACATGAAGGCCCTATAAACCAAGACGCCTAAAAATAAAAAACGAGACAGAGAGGGTAGTTTAGCACATATCTTTTTAGATCAATATAGTCGGGATTCACCAAGGAGCAAAACCAAGTGGTAGGCTGCTCCTGTCCTATTGGCGTAGCAACTCAAGCAGGGTCAGTCCGCACACGAATTGGCGACACACTTAACAGGACCCCTTTGGCCGACATGTGGCTCATCCACTGTCTTGTTCCACGTGCGATGCACCAAATTACAGTTCGGAGCAGCGGTTGGAATTGGAGGCACCCCGGTCGTAGCGCTGCAGTAGTAGAAAATGAGGGATGAGTGGTCAAATCACAAAGCCCCACCTTTCCCGCATTAAGCTGGACAGACGAAGCAACCATCATTTCACTCTAGGGCGCAAGAGCATAAAGAAAAGAGAAAACAATGATGTGTGCGGCAGTTACCTAGGGCACCCTAGGGTAGGGGTCTCCACTACAGATCCTTTTTTTAAAGCGTCTCCACTACAAATCGGCTTCTCCCTCGTCCTCTTGAAGAAAACCGATGATGAGTGCGGCGGTAGGGTTTGTAGGAGTACTACGGCGTGCGGGCCATGTCATAGTAAACGGGTTCGAGTCGACGCCTTAAATATGTGTGGGTCGCTTGGTTTTACGGGAACGAGGCAGCATTTTGGGTTCGGGGACCAGTGGAGATATAGTACGTACAAAAAATTGTGGACGTAGGTTCGACCGAAAGGCAATGATGCATGGCCCCTGCATTTTGATATACCCGGGGCCGCATGAAATTTGCTACTCTACTCAAAACTAGTAAGGTACACATGTATTGAACGCATGAGATTTCGAAACCAAATTATGAATAAATACACACTATAGCATGTAAAGCTTTGAGTCATATATGCATGATGTAGATGTTCGTTTAGTTCTTATAGTTCATCTCATTCAAAATCAATTAGTTTTCGAAAAATGTTAAGATTCATGGGGTTGTGCATTGTAAATCATAAAGTAAAAAACAAATAATGGCAATTCATTTACAAAAAAATAATCAATTATGATACAGAAGATTCTAGAACAAAGGAGAAGTGCTTGTGTTTTGAGGTTTGTGCATTATGCTTAAGTTCAACCATGGAGTCTTCTAAATTGTACATGTGGCAGATCTGGTGGAATGTTGATGATATCCAACGGCCAGTAGTGCTCGGATTTGCCTATCTCTGCACTGTCGGGTTAGCTTCATCCAGCGACCATCTTTCAAAGTTATTGGCACACTATATAGTTCTTGTGCCATAGTTGCATGTTTTGGAAAAAAGCTACTAGTGGGTTGTACTATCTATTTAGGAATAGAAGATGTATACATGGAAGTTGTAGGGAAAGAGATGACATGGAGCATCTCAATTCCTATGAGTAGGGATTGGAAAAGAGATGTCATTTGGATCACATCATAGGAACTTTTCTATTGAATCTAGAGATGACATGTATCTCAATTCCTATGAGGAGGGATTAGAAAAGAGATGTAATTTGGTTCATATCATAGGAACTTTTCTATTGAATATACGCTAATGTTTATTTTCCTTTGAAATTAAGGGAGTATAGGAATCCATTCATATGAACCAAGTGGCTCTAAAGCTATAGAAATGATATCATGTTTATTTCCTTTGAAATGTGGAGTATATGAATCTATTCCTATGAACCAATTGGCTCTAAAGGAAAATATCCTATAAAAATCATATCATATAGAGTTCCTATGATATTCCTCGACACTAAAGGATGCTTGAAATTGTTGCGGGTGATACGATGGTATTTCTTTGTAGACTCCTCACCCATCTTTATAGTTACCTCTCGAAGATGAATGAAATGATATATACATGGTATTCTACATGTGCAATTTGGTACACGAAAACTCGGTAAAAGTTTGCGAGGTTCGAATTTTCAATAAAGCTATATGCACTGCATTTCGGAACGGAGGGAGCATACGGCAGTTGCTAACACCCATGTGGAAGATTTGTGTATAGGAGGAGTGGCTGTTCTGTTAAATGACATGGCAAAACTGACACTGTCGGATGCCGATCTAACGGTTCTTACGGCGTTTGTCAGGAAAAGGCTTGTGGCGAACGTTTGTCGGATAACGATTTACGGACACATGCATTGCATTGATACGTGCCCCCTCTCTCTCACGCACACGCACCCTCACGAGTCACGACTCTCCCGAGTCCTCTCGCAGACTCGCACGTCGCACCCATCGTCTATCTGCAGGTAGACGTCACGCACATATGTGCTCTTCACACCCTACCCTCAGAACTTCTAAAAAATAAAAAGGCGGCACACATATTTTATTTTAGCTCACATGTCACACACTTATACTATTACTCTTGCGGCGAACGTTCTTTGGGCATAGTATATTGTACTCTCACGAAGAGAACCGATGCACGCATGCACTAGTTCTCTCACACCCACTCGCGGGTACACGTAGGAGTGATTTTTTTTTTAAGCTGGTACAACAAAATCACTCCACTATATATAAAAGCAGGAGCCTTAGCGCTTGCTTTACTAGGGTTCCTCTCGTTCACTCTCTCATGCTCTCCAGATCTAAGCAACACATAGGTGGCCACACTTTCTCTCAGCTCACGGCTGGTCACAAATCCGGCCGGACAACCTCGACCGGGGCAGGGGTGTAGGTGCATCATTCACGCTATCGTCGGCGGCGAGGGAGGAGACCAACGGCTGCCCGTGCGTCCCGATCGGCGGCCGTGCCGTTCTCTCCGAGAGAGCGCCGGCTCGGGAGGGCCTCCGACCCCTTCTTCCTCCCTGCGGTATTGTGGCCAAGATGTGGCCTCCTGATGCTGTCTTTGCCACATGCCGACGACCCTCAGGTATATATTCCTTCGAAACCTGCCTTGCTCTACTGCCCAGCTCCCTTCGTGTGGATCCTTTTCTACTTCTGTCCGCTGTTCCAAAGCCACCTAGACTTCTACTATTATTAGAAGTGAAGCTAGTTCATACAGTCGACTCAAAGCGTTGGTTCAAATAGGGAAGAAAGTGGGAAAGCTGTAGCATGACTCTAGGACTTGGTTCTAAGAGGAAACGGAGGAAAGTAGTAATATCTATCACTATTTAAATAACCATATTTCATATTTGCGCAAACAGGGATGTCTGTCTCCATATCGTTTCGGGATGTCTATCTCCGTATCATTTCTATCCGCGCAATCAAAAGCACACACCTCAGTTTTAGTACAACTGCGCAAAATGAGATGGCTATCCCTCGTTGCCGTCGTCTAACCTCCTGTCTTCAAGGTATCCCTACATTGGTAGTAACTAAGGTAGAATGACCAACACAATCTAAAAGAAGCTTATTCGTACGTTTTACTTCCTGATTGAAGTGCAGGGACGAGCGAAAACAACTGCATCCTAGTCCGGAATGCACTTTCTACCAGTTCATCCATGGACCGAGGACTAGCTGGCACGGCTGCACGGCGGTTTTTTGGACAGGTGCGCGGACAAGAGGCATTGTGGTCTGCTTATTTCTGCAAATAGCAGTGCTTAAATTTAGTGGAATGCACAAGCATTTCAGCTGGTCAGTACACTGCATGGTTCAGTTCAGCATTCCAGCTGAGACCACAATTATGATTGGTTATTCTGGAATGATAGAACCTAACCCTGGATGGTGGCAACAAGAAAAAACCAGAGTGAACTCCAGGAAATTTAATCCTGCCGGGAGGCCCTTTGCTCAGAGAAGCCTTGCTTGTTTTTTCCTGATTTGTAAACCTTCTCATAACTTTGTCTTTTGCTGTGAACTAGTATATGTTTGTTATGTTCTATGAATCATTGAGATGTATAAAATTGCTTAACTTATGCTTTTCAAGTTTTTTATGAAGACGAGTTTAATGTGAGTGTTCCACATGAGCGCTGGACTAGCGTGTGAACGTTTGGAATTTATTACATTGTGGCCTCAATTAACTGCATGAACCATTGTAACAAGATACATAGTTGCTTATATGTCAGACAACAGATTGTTGATTGTTAGCTGGTCGATAGCCTAGTGTTGAAGCGAGCTGAGCCAATGTGCCGTCTTTTGCACAACTGCTTACAAGTGTGGTAGCACCAACAGTGTTTACAAGTACTTATGTATACGTCGGCACACGGTTCTCGAACGAGTGATCTATTTCATCAAAACACACACTGCTCGTATGATAAACCGTGACAACTTATGTCTTACCATGCCATATTCATGAAAAAACTAGTGAGGACGCATCTGCTTCGGCAACAATTACGATGGTTCTCACATGATTCAGGGCACAAAAAAGTAGCAGCAGTTCCCATAGACGGATTCAAACAGAGTACTAGCCCCAGAGGGGTCGATAACAGGCAAGGTTCAGATAATTAGACACAATCCAAACTACTATTAAACACTAGCTGGGGCAACTATTTCATGCCTCGATCTAATTTGGGCTGGACACAAGACGAATCTTGCCATGAACATCATCGAGGACGTCCCGCAGTAGCTCAATCCTGTGAACCTTCATGAAGACAACCTTGTGGCCTTGCCACTGATAAACTTGTTTGTGGAGGCATGTCACGTCATCTTCCTGCGTAAGCTTGACAAGAACAGTATGCCTCACAAATGAAGGAGTAGCTTTGAACTTCTTGTGCTTCAGTACACCCTAGACAACACGCCTGACAACAGTGAGGCTGGAATACAAGTCTTCATTGGTATAACCGCAAATGGCTTCCAGGATCCAACAGCCTAAGAACTATGTTTTCCCAGTGCATATATTCAGGTCGTCCGCCTCGTAGCAAGTGACATGTACAACCACACAATCCTTGTCTGCATCAGGGCTCTAATTGAAACATAAATAAATTCTGAATTACTTTTCAGTATAAGAAACACAAGTTATTTAAACCACTATGTATAGCATGGCATCGAAGCTAATAAAATTTTGCATTATTAATCACCACATACTTCCTTTTCTAAAAAAATCACCACATACTTAGATGAAAAACCACAATCGAGATCGGCAAAGAAGGAAATCACCTTGGGCAGCTCAGCGGGGGGGGGGGGGGAGACACATCCTCAAAGGGGGAAAACTGCTCCTGCAGTGCCACGGGGGCTGTAACCTCAAACAGGGTGTTGACCATCTCAGTAGTGGCCGTGAGCGTATCTGGGGTCGGCTCGATGGTTGCCTCCATCTTCTTGGAGCTCTCTGTCTCGTGGGGATCAGCCTCCCGCGTCTGCTCCAATATCGGCAGATCTTTGCCTGGTTCTCCTTGGTCCATCATGAAACTGACGAATACTAGGAGACCACTGAAAGGAAAACACAATCGCAATGACAATGAAACAAAAAAGAGAGTGAGGATCGGTTACTGCTTTGCAAAAGTTCTTTTTTTCTCCGAACGAAAATATACCAACATCACAGATCCGCGTACCTTCCCTTCATTCAAAGAGAAGAACAGTGGCAGATGCGAGTGGTGCCTTTCTTGAAGACGGTGAGGGAGAAGGGGATTCAGCGAAGAGTGAAATGATGGTTGCTTCGTCCGTCAAACTTAGACTGCAGGGAGGTGGGGTTTTGTGATACGACGGCTCGTTACTGCCACACTACGACCGGGGTGACTCTCCTCCTGCATACTGCCTTCTAATTTGGTGGATGGCATTTGGGCCCGCGCGCTGCATGGCCCGCATGTCGGTGAACAAAAGTATAACGACATTCAGTAGAGGGAGACGTTTCAATGACCTAGGAGGAGCCAGAAGCGGTAGAGTGTCTCCACTGTACTAGTAGTAATTGTTTTTCTGGGTAGCTGTAGAGTGTCTCCACTGTACTAGCAGTAATTGTTTCTCTGGGCCCAAGACAAAACAGCCCATCCACACTAGTAAATAGTAAAATCAATTCAAAAGCCCATATATTTACTGAATGAGAGGCGCTACCCACACCCAGCACACCGCCCCCCCCCCCCCAAAAAAAACCTGGGTGCTCTTCTTCCTCCTCGCTCCCACCCACCTCACGTCAGCTCGCTCCACTCGTACCCCCAAATTCCTCACTCACTCCTACAGAAAACCCCAACTCCCCTTCTTCCTCACTCCTACAGAAAACCCCCAGCTCCCCTTCTTCTTCGCTCGCACTACGACTAGGCTCGTCATTCGTTACTCTACTCAAATCCGTGAGCACGACGCGACGCCCTCGAGGAAAATGGAGTCGGCTGACCCCAGCGCCAAGAAGATGAGGCTCTCGCCAGCGGTGACGCCGGTTCTAGATCCCGCACCCGGCAGCGCGTGGAGAAGCAGTGACCCCGCCTCACCAGATCCCAGGAACCCGTAGAATCTCGGGTGGACCGCATCAGCGATCTCCCGGACGCCGTCCTTGGGGAGATCATCTCACTTCTCCCCACCAAGGATTGTTGTCGCACCCAAGTCCTCTCAATTCGGTGGTGCCCTCTATGGCGTGCCGTGCCCCTTAATCTCGAATGTCATCAGCTATCTCTCTTCAATGATTTTGAAATCCCCAGAGCCATCATCTCCTCCCACCAGGGCTCCGTTCAAAGCCTCTGCATCCCGTCATGCTACCTGAGCAAGCATACCATGCCCTGCACGGTGGACGCCTGGCTGAAATCCCCTGAATTCACAGAACTACAGCTACTTGAGTTCTGCTATTCCCCTGGAAATCACATACCACATACCGAAATCCATGAACTTGTGCCCTCAACACCGATGTCTATCTCGCGGTTTTCGTCCTCTCTCCACACCGCCACCTTTGCGCTGTGCTACCTACCAGAAAATCTGGTACTAAACCTTCGACTCCCATTTCTCAAAAAACTTTCACTTGTGTGGGTTCGTATATCGGAGGCTTCATTGCACAGCATCATCCACTCCAGTTGCCCCGCGCTGGAGTGCTTGGTGCTTGTTTTCATAGTTAGAATCGGTTGTATCCAAATAAATTCGCCTAACCTTGTAAGAATTGGAATTTATTTTGACGGAAGGTAGCTCATCATCCAAGATGCCCCTTCACTTCAAAGGTTGATCCTTGATTCTAGTTATTCACCGTCGCAAATAACCGTCCTCTCTGCGCCTAAACTGGAGACCTTGGCTGTAATACATGATCTCTGTGCTCATTTCAATATGGTGTTTGGCTCCACAGTTCTTCAGGTACTTTATATTATCATCTACACTTGTAACCATAAGCTGCATTTTAAATTTCTGCGCATAATTTATATATCATCTTGGAGTACACATTTTGTACTAATATAATGTTCTATGCTCAATGAAGAGTTTCTCCATGGATGGCCTATCAATGGTGCTGGATTCTGTCAAGATCTTATATATCCAAATGAATAGTTTTGATCTGAACAAGATTATTGGCTTGCTTCAATGCTTTCCATGTCTGGAGAAGTTGTATATAAAGGTGATAATCTCACGCACATTGGAAGCCCGCATATAGTGTACTAGAATTAACCGTTCAGTTGTTCCTCTTTCGACACTCTTCTTTTAGACCTTAATTGTTTTCAATCTTCATGTCTATTTAGGCAACAGGATGGGGTAAGAAAGTTATAACCAATCGGTGGATTCGTAAGCATCCGGATTTTCTCACTTCTCATGAGATTCGATTGAAGACAATAACGCTAGAACGATATGTAGCCAACCGTGCAAACACAAGATTTGTCACATTCTTCCTGCTGAATGCGAGGTTACTATTGTCCATCAGGATTAAGTTTATCAGTAGCATGGTTTGACGGATGGGTATGTCGAAGAGCAAAAAAAGGAGTTTCAGGTGGGCAAAAGAGCTTCTAAGCGTGTCGGGCTTCTAATTACAACATATTGTGGTCATAATCCAGTAAATTTTACGACCCAGGATGTTCATTCTATGGACCTGACCGATCCATTTGACTGTGACTGCCGAAAACAGTGCTGGAGTTAGATGTTGTTGCCCTTTTCAATCTGTTTTTTTTGTAAACCTCGTGCTTTTGTACAGTTTGTAAGCTGGAGTTAGATGTTCCTGCCCTTTTCAACTCGGTTGTGACTGTCATATTTTCTTTGAAACAAGGAAAATGGCTTGACATTCGTTTAATTTAGAGTGAAATATTGTAACAAATCCCAACCAAGGGAAATAACATCACTCTCGCGGGATGCTTGAGCTCACTGTGCATTACAGAAGCCAAGTGATTAGCCCCCACCTACACCCACAAACTTATTTCGAACTAGCACATCAAATGGGATGTAAATTTTCATAGGAAAGGCTGCATGACCGTGACAGATTTGGATTCTGACATTTGGGACCTGCGAGGAAATAGCCTATCCAAGGTGGTGTCGACTTACTAGCCAGTCAACAAACGATTCTGCCTACCAGCCGTTGGATTGACATCCAACATCTGTCGTGTATCTTCTATCTCTTGTCTTCTTCTTCCTCCAGCCGCCCAAACCAAACCACCCCGTCGGCTCCGCCTGCTCCCGCCTCCCATGGTTGGCTGCGCCTCCGCCGCCCTACCATACGTACCATCCAACATTGGCCAGTCCCTCCCTCTATTCCCCCACACGTCCTGTTATTCTCCGGCAACGTCAGCCCCAACATGCACCCACGCCCGAACCAGTCAACCCTCGTACTCCCCTCCGCCTACGACTGGACCGACGCATCTTCAATGGCTCCTGTTCGTTTCGTCCGAGGCCTCGCCGTCGTCCTCCGCCTTGCGGCCTTGGTTCGCTCGCCGTGCGCGATGCGCCACCCTCTTGCGTTGTCAACGTCGTCAACAACCGAGAGGAACAAGGA
Source organism: Triticum urartu (assembly GCF_003073215.2). Taxonomy (NCBI): domain Eukaryota; kingdom Viridiplantae; phylum Streptophyta; class Magnoliopsida; order Poales; family Poaceae; genus Triticum; species Triticum urartu. Next base: position 473,854,196 of record NC_053024.1, on the reverse strand, counting down.
GATGACTGTACGTGGAGAGGATGACAGTAGGGACCCACCAGCATCATGGCAGTACGCAAGCAAGTGCCTCTATGGTACAAGCCCAAAAATGTGGTTCCTCCTAATGGTTGGACATCTGGGGCTCACGCCATTGTCAACATAGTCAATAAACGAGAGAATTACACTACGAGCGGCTAACACCAGGGACCCAGCAAGTCGGGCGGTTTTTTTTGAGGAACAAGGAGTTGTTATTTATACTAGTTTTAGCGACGGATCAGGGTAACAACGGGGCTGTGCGGGGGCTGTGGCCCGTCTAGCCAGGGTTTTATTTATGTTTACCACATCATGAGCCCAGTTGTGTTTTTTTCTTGCTGAAAATGGCTGGCCCAGTTCTATTTTTTTAAGAAATACCCAAACAAGGCCTACTTGCTTTATCGGCCCTGCTGGGCTGTAAATCTTTCAAGACGAGGAGAGTTTCATTCGGTTTGCCCAGAAATGGGTTGTACATTTTTAAAACACATCAAACTGGGAATTAGTTTCAATTTTTTTCATTACAAGATCTTAAATTCCATTGATTTTTATGCGTGGACAATTACTTGGATTTTATATTTATATAAATTATTTTTCAAAATAGTTTGAATGTGAATCGATATTTCTGGATTAAAAATAGTTGACCACATCGAAATATGCAAAATTTCGTATACTTTTTAACTGTGGCCACAATATGGGGTGTAATGCTAACAAAAATAAGATGGGCTCCAAAAAAATTCTTAAGAATTAGCAAATGGGCTGTACAATATTAGAAATAATGGCAGATGGGATGTATGCTGTTTTCCACAGATTTGACGCTGACTTGTGCGCCTACTACAGGTTGACGCGTATGCTTTCGTAAAAAAAAGGTTGACACACACGCAACGCTCTGTCAACTTAGTCAACACACGAGAGCAGTGACTGTTCGATGTCCATCCAACGGCTGTCGTGCTTCTTCAATCTCTGCTCCTCATGCTCCAGCCGCTCAAACAAGCGCCGGCGGGACTGCCTACTCCCTCCTCGCGCGGCCGGCTATGTTGTCGCGCAGGCCTCACGGCCCCACCGTACTCCCATCACTGGCCTAGCCATCCCTCTACTCACCCACACATGTTATTCTCCGGCGACGGCAGACGAACCAGTAAACCCTCATACTCCTTCGCGTGGGAAACAACTGTCGAGTATTCCCTGGCTCTGTGTCGTTCCCTTCCTAGGCCTCACCGTCGTCCACCGCCCTGGTGCTCTTGGCGCGGCCTGGTCAACATGGTCAATGATTGACATACATCGAAAGTGGACTGTACGTGGAGAGGCTGATAGCTGGGTCCACGGCCGCACGCAAGGAAATGCCTCCTTAATACGCGCAAAATAATGATTCCTCCACCTGACAGCTAGGACCCACAGGAAGGGCCTCTGTATTTCGTGAAAAAAACGTTCCCCCCGCTGACAGGTCGGACCCACCAGCTATATCTTCGCACGCAAGAAAGTGCCTCCTTATTACACCCAAAAAAATGAATACCCCCTGCTAGCTGAGACCCACCATATTGTTGGGCTGACTTGTGGGCCTACTAAGTTGACGGGGACGGAGGGCTTTGTCAACTTAGTCAATACTCTAGTGACCGTACGATGTCCATCCAACGGCCATAGTGCTTCTTCAGCCTCTGGTCTTCTTGCTCCAGCTGCCCAAAGCAGCGCCGGTCGTGCCGCCTGCTCCTGTCTCCCGTGGCCAGCCGTGCTACCGCGGAGGCCTCACCGCCCCCATACTACTCCCACCACTGGCCAGGCCATCCCTCCACTCACCCACACCTCCTGTTATTCTGCGGCGACGGCAGCCACACACCGCAGCCGAACCAGTGAACGCTCGTACTCATCTCCGCGTGGGCATCCACTGCCGCGTCTTGCCCGGCTCCGCGTCGTCCCCTTCCTAGGCCTCGCCGTCGTCCACCGCCGTGGAGCTCTCGGCGCGGCGTGGTCAATGTGGTCAATGACCGACTTCCATCGGAAGAGTACTGTACGTGGAGAGGCAGATAGCTGGGTCCACGGCAGCCGCAAGGAAGTGCCTCCTTATTACGTGGAAAATAATTATTCATCCACGTGACAGTGGGGACCCACCGGACGGGCCACCAGTATTTTGCGAAAAAAATCGTTTCCCCCTGACTGCTGGGACCCATCGGACAGGCCACCGTATTTAAAAAAAAAATGTTCCCCCCGCTGTCAGCTTGGACCCATCGGAAGTGCCTTCTTATTACGCACAAAAAAATGAATACTCCCCCAGCTAGCTGGGACCCACCTTGGTGGGAGGATGACTTGTGGGCCTACTAAGTTGACCGGGACGAAGGGCTTTGTCAACTTAGTCAATATGAACGATTCTAGCTCCAGTGACCGTACGATGTCCATCCAACGGCCATAGTGCTTCTTCAACCTCTGGTCTTCTTGCTCCAGCCGCCCAAAGCAGCGCCGGTCGTGCCGCATGCTCCTGCCTCCCGTGGCCGGCTGTGCTGCCGCAGAGGCCTCACCGCCCCCTACTATTCCCACCGCTGGCCAGGACCTACGGCGACAGCAGCCTCACACCGCAGCCGAACCAGTGAACCCTCATACTCCCCTCCGCGCAGGCTTCCACTGTCGTGTCTTCCACGGCTCCGTGACGTCCCCTTCCTAGGCCTCGCCGTCGTCCACCGCCGTGGTGTTCTCCGCGCGGCATGGTCAACGTGGTCAAGGAACGACTTCCATCGGAAGAGTAGTGTACATGGAGAGGCTGACAGCTGGGTCCACGGCCACAGCCCAGTTTTTTGTGATATGCCAAGTAAGTCGCTGGTCAAGCCTGTTGGGCTGCAAATCTTTCAAGACGAGGAGAGCTTTCATTCGGTTGGCCAAGAAAATGGCCCATCAGTAATGAGAAATGGGTTGTACATTTTTAAAACACATCAAACCGGCAATTAGTTTTGAATATCTTTTTTTCATTTCAAGATTTTAAATTACATTAATTTTTATGCATGGAGAATTTGTTGGATTTTATATTGATATACATTTATTTTTAAAATCAGTTCGAATGTGAGTCAAAATTTCAGGATTAAAAACAGTTCGGACCGCATCAAAATATGCAAAATTTCATATAATTTTTTAACCATGGCCACAATATGGGCTGTAATGTTAACAAAAAGAATATGGGCTCCAAAAAACCCTTAAGAATTAGCAAATGGGCTGTAAATTATTAGAAATAATGGCAGATGGGTTGTATGTTGTTTTCCACAGATTTGAGGCTTTCCTAAAAAAAGGTTGACGCACAAGCACTGACTGTTGGATGTCCATCCAACGGCCGTCGTGCTTCTTCAATCTCTGCTCTTCCTGCTCGAGCCACTCAAAAAAGCGCCGGCGGGACTGCCTGCTCCCTCCTCCCCGCGGCCGGCTGTGCTGCCGCGCAGGCCTCACCGCCCCACCGTACTCCCATCGCTGGCCTAGCCATCCCTCTACTCACCCACACCTGCTGTTATTCTCCAGCGACGGCAGACGAACCAGTAAACCCTCGTACAGTCGTACTCCCCTCCGCGTGGGAAACAACTGCCGAGTCTTCCCTGCCTCCGTGTCGTCCCTTCCTAGGCCTCGCCGTCGTCCACTGTCGTGGTGCTCTCGGCGCGGCGTGGTCCATGTGGTCAACGACCTACTTCCATCGGAAGAGTACTGTGCGTGGAGACGCTGACAGCTGGGTCCACAGCCGCAGCAAGGAAGTGCCTCCTTATTACGCGCAAAATAGTTATTCCTCCACCTGACAGCGGGGACCCATCGGACGGGCCACCGTATTTTGTGAAAAAAATGTTTCCCCCCTGACTGTTGGGACCCACCAGCTACACCTTCGCACGCAAGGAAGTGCGTCTGGGCAAAAAAACAAAACGATTCGCCCCCCCTGACTGCTGGGACCCACCAGCTAAATCTTCGCACGCAAGGAAGTGTCTGACAGTCGGGACCCACCTGGTCAAAGCATACGTAGCGTTGTCATTCTGGTCACGAACGTGTACGTACATATATACTGGTGGATATAGAGGCGCGCACGTGTCGTAGTAGAGGCGCGCACGTAGCATGTATACACGTACATACAACGGCCACATACATACAACGGCCAGGGTGCAAGAAAGAAAATACGGCCACGTATGTGTACATACGGGCGGGGTCTCGAACGCCTACTCGCGCATATGTACGGCGAGGGCTCGTTGACATGGTTGGGTCGAAATGGAGAAACAGCGTCGTGGTCGTGTTCATGGGGAGGCAACGGAATGTGTTGTATTCATGGGGAGGCAATGGAATGCGTCGTGTTCATCGGGAGGCAACGGAACGTGTGGGAACCAACCGGCTGGGTCAGAACGGAATGCGTGGTCATGTTCATCGAGAGGGCTTGGACGGAACAGGCGATGGGAACGAGGCCTGGCGTACCGCGGAACGGAGGAAACAGCCTTGTGTTCGACCGGCCACATTCGAAACAGGATCCTGTTCATCGGGAGGGGTCTGGCGTACCGCAAAACGGACAAAACGGACCTCCTACGGTCGAAACGAGGGTCCTGTTGATCGGGAGGGGTGTGGCGTACCGCAAAACGGATGAAACAGACCTCCTACGGTCGAAGCGGGGGTCCTGTTGATCGGGAGGGGTGTGGCGTATGGCTAAACGGACGAAACGGACCTCCTACGGTCAAAACAGGGGTCCTATTCTTCGGGAGGGGTGTGGCGTACCGCAAAACAGGACTCCACGGGATACTGTTCATCTCCACCGTTGACCTCCTCCAGCCTCCACGGGCTACCGTCGACCTCCTCCAGCCTCCACGAGCTCTTGTTCATCCAGCCTCCATCGCGCGCTACTCCACCGGCTACTGTTCAACCACCCCTCCATGGGCACCCCTCCATCGTCTACTGTTCATCCAGCCCTCCACACCACGGGGTCCTGTTCAACCACCCCTCCACAGGCACCCCTCCACCATCTACTGTTCATCCAGCCCTCCTCACCACGGGGTCCTGTTCATCCAGAGGCAACGCCACCGCTCACTGTTCATCCAATCGATCGGCTTCAGTTAGCAGCAGTAGCGAAGGAATCGCTCGATCGTGTTCAGTTAACAGCCATCGATCGATCGCTCGGGTTCAGTAACGCGTAGCGTGCAGTGCAATCGCTCGGGTTCAGTTAGAGCCCAACGCCTCGCTCGGGTTCAGTTAGAGCCAACGCCTTGCACACACACGTACGTGTACGAGAGAAACGCGCATCGCTCGGCCCCCAAGCTCCCACCGTAACCGGGAACTCCCCGAAATTTTCCTTGCCCTCGCTTCTACCATGGTTTTTTCCGTCATGGATGGCCGAAAGAATGTCATGCAGCTGCGTCTCCAGCCCGTCCAGGACGAAAAGCCCATTTTCTGTCATGATTTTTGTCATAGAAGTAGGAGCGCACCACATCTATGATGATACCGGGTTTTGTCACAATTATCGTCATAGAAGTGTCATATGTATGACAGAATAAAATTTCGTTCGGCCCAAAATGTCATGGATGTGTCTTTTTTTTGTAGTGTGTACTTTGTTGTTGCAAGTTTTACGTAGCTGCTATGGGCTGAGCAAGAACCGTTCTTACCTACGCATCAAAAACCACAACGTGGTATAGTGATTGCTTTTTGATCTTCAGAAAGAACCATGCTCATTGAATCTGATTCAACTAAAGCTGGAGAAACAGACACCCACTAGCCACCTGTGTGCGAAGCACATCGGTAGAACCAGTCTCGCGTAAGCGTACGCGTAATATTGATCTGGGCCGCTTCATCCAACAATGCCGCTGAATCAAGAATCAACTAGTGACGGCAAGCAATATGTATATACCCACGCCCACAACTCCTTTGTGTTCTACTCGTGCATATAACATCTACGCATAAACCTGGCTCTCATACCACTATTGGGGAACGCAGTAATTTCAAAAAGATTCCTACGCACACGCAAAATCATGGTGATGCATAGCAACGAGAGGGGAGAGTGTCGTCCATGTACCCTTGTAGACCGTAAGAAGAAGCGTTATGAGAACGTGGTTGATGTAGTCGTACGTCTTCACGATCCGACCGATCCAAGTACCGAACGTACGGTACCTCCTAATTCAGCACACGTTCAGCTCGGTGACGTCCCACGAACTTCGATCTAGCAGAGCTTCGAGGGAGAGTTCCCTCAGCACGACGGCGTGATGACGGTGATGAGGATGCTACCGACGCAGGGCTTCGCCTAAGCACCGCTACGATATGACCGAGGTGGATTATGGTGGAGGGGGGCACCACACACGGCTAAAAGATCAACTGATCAATTGTGTGTCTTGGGGTGCCCCCTGCCCCCGTATATAAAGGAGCAAGGGGGAGGCCGGCCGGCCCTAGCAAGGTGCGCCAGGAGGATTCCTACTCCCACCGGGAGTAGGATTCCCCCTTCCCTAGTTGGACTAGGAGAGAAGGAAGGGGGAGAGAGGGAGGGAGGAAAGGGGGGCGCCGCCCCCCCCCCTCCTAGTCCAATTCGTACCAGAGGGAGAGGGGGGGCGCGGCCTACCCTGGTCTCCTCTCTCTCTCTCCACTATGGCCCAATAGGGCCCATACATTTACCGGGGGGTTCCGGTAACCTCCCGGTACTCCGATAAAATCCCGATTTCACTCGGAACCATTCCGATGTCCAAATATAGGCTTCCAATATATCAATATTTATGTATCGACCATTTTGAGGCTCCTCGTCATGTCTGTGATCATATCCGGGACTCCGAACTACCTTCGGTACATCAAAACACATAAAATCATATTATCGATCATCACCATACTTTAAGCGTGCGGACCCTACGGGTTCGAGAACTATGTAGACATGACCGAGACTTGTCTCCGATCAATAACCATGTAGCGACCCGACCTCCGACGGTCAAATCTTTGTGTTCAGTGTCATCCCTGGATCGGTAATGCTGACACACACAGTACTCGAAGGATTTATAACAGAGTAGCAATCACACACTTATTACATCAAATATCTCAAAAGAGAACTTATTACAATAAATAGGGCTTAAGGCCATCTAATATGATAACAACGGAAGGCTTGGAAGATAAAGTGAGTCCATCAACTCCAACGGCATAGCTGAGTGCATGACAAACGACCTATGGCACCTTTCTCATCGTCTGAAAAGGTTGCAACATGATATGTTGCAGCCCGAAAACGGGTCAGCACATGGAATATGCTGGCAATATAACACAGTAGAGCAATGAACAGATAAATGCTATCACTACATGCATACATGGCTGGTGGAGGCTCTATGGTTATATTGTTTTTGCTAAAAGCCAATTTTTCCCTACATCAAAGGAATAAATTTTATTTAACTATCATGGTGGTTGAAACATCAATGAGAGGGTTCCTCCAACTCAATCCCCATTAAAGTAATCATTAACAACCCAACAAATTAATTTAGAGTGATGAGATCAAATCAATAATTCAAGTACCAGATACTCAAGATGTCCATAACCGAGGACACGGCTAATCATGATTAGATTATACACTCTGCAGAGGTTTGCGCACTTTTCCCCACAAGACTCGATCTCCTCCGTTGGATTTCTCGCACTACATGGTGTTTGAGAAATGGATGACCGAGACACAGTCTTTTAGAAGCATTAACTCTAACCCCGGGTAGACAGTACCAACCTACATCCCCTACATCTGCTAGCCTACCACTGGAAGAGGTCATGCAACATACTCAACTATGCCAGAGCCCATAATGGCTTGTGGCTGCACACATAAGTTTCTAGCATGAATAATATTATGATCCCTTTGGGCCTGGGTGGCAGACCGTAGGATGATCATATGGGTCCTCCGGGATATCCTAGGACAACACTGGATTCTCCAGGTGCCCACAAGCAATCCACCCAGATGTGTGTTAAAGTTGCCACCTTAGGTTGAACCATTAATTAACATACTCACATCTGTCATGGATACACTCAAACCCAATCCACATCTATGAGCATAGCACGTCAATAAGCATAACATAGAAGTAACTCCCAAGGGTTTGATAATAAAAAGGCAATAGGTTCTACCTCATCATCTACTTCCCAATACCCACAAGTTAATCACATCCTAATCATGCAATGTTTTAGGATTGTAACTAATGCATAAAAACTGGGTATGAAAAGAGTATGATCAATGTGTTACTTGCCTTGCTGACGATCTGCAAAACCTAGTGACTCGTAGTAGCACGCTTCGCACTCCGAGTATTCTATCCCAAGCAAACAATAGCATACATAAGCAATCAAGCAAAGATGCACAGGTAAAACTCAAATAAGAAGATCTAACCAGAAAGTTCAACTGAAGAACTTAGGTTTGCAAAAAGAATCAAATCAAACGGAGCAACGAAACTCAAACTGCGAAAGAAACAAGATGCGATTACTAATCTGGACTAAAGTCAAATTTTACAGAACCAAAATCTTTTTCAAGTTGGTTAAACAGAAAGAGGGCTTCGAGACAAAGATCGAGGCACTTGAATCGCCTGATTCCGATAAACGAGCGAAAAGATAAACTAAAACGAAGATCAGGGCAGAAATCGCGATCGAAAATAATCGCGGAAAAACCCTGGAAAAAGAAAAACCGATGAACAGGCTAACAAACGAACGTTCACTATCTGTGACTAACGAATGAACACCGTTTGTTAAAACGAACGTACGGACGAACGTCTGCTATTTAACTAAACCGGGAAAACCGAAACAAAACCTTTCTAAAATAAAAAAACGAGATCTAGGGTTTCGGAATAAAACCGATCGGTTTTCTCACAAAAACCAACGGCGGCGGCTACCTCCGGTGACGATCGTAGAGGCGGCGGTGGGACGGCGGTGCGGCTCCGGGCAACTCCGGCGGGGCGGCTCTGGCGACGGGCGACCCTGGCGGCGGCGGCGGGGTCGGCGGCAGGGTGGTGCGGCGGTGGGCGACGAGGCGGCGGCGGATCCGGTGGCGGCGGCGCGCATTGGGCTAGGGTTTGGGGCGCGGTGGGGTGGACTGGCGGCTCGGGGCTGCGGCTCTTAAAGGGCCGGCCGGGTCAGTGTCCTGGGCGGACACGGCCTGGTAAGGTCGGTAACTTTTTAAAAAAAATATTCCAACGCGGAGAAAAACGAAATGGACTCCAAAACTCCTGAAATAATTTTTCCTCGTCCTATAAAAATATAGCGGACAAAGTGAACATTTATTTGGGCTTCTAATGCAATTTTGAAAAACGCATATTTTTCCTAATTCAAATAAAATTGCAATAAACTCCAAATAAAATTTATTTATTGATTTTAATATTTTTCCTCCAATATTTCATTTATTTTGGAGAATTCATATTATCTCCTCTCATATATTTTAATATGAAATATTCTCGGAGAGAATTTTTTTTAAAACCAAAATGATCCTTGTTTCAATATTTGATAAAATTCAAATATGAAAAACGTGAAATCCCCAACTCTCTCCGTGGGTCCTTGAGTTGCTTAGAATTTCGAGGATCGCGAAACGAAATGCAATAAAATATGATATGCATGAAAGACCTATGTATAACATTCCAAATTGAAAATTTGGGATGTTACAAACCTACCCCCTTAAGATGAATCTCGTCCCCGAGATTCGGATTGGCTAGAAAATAGGTGTGGGTGGTCCTTAAGTAGATTATCCTCGGTATGATGGCTCCACAGAACTTTGCAAAACTTGATAACCTTGCTGCGAGTAACTCGGCTGGCAAATTCGAGAATCTTGACAGGTTTCTCCTCATATGTCAAATCACTGTCCAACTGAATTTCTTCCAGGGGCACTGTATCTCTCAAAGGAATATCGGGCATCTCTGCATGGCACTTCTTCAACTAGGAAACGTGAAACACATCATGAACTCCCGACAGTCCTTCGGGTAACTCCAACTTGTAGGCAACCTCTCCCATGCATTCTAAGACACGGTACGGTCCTACAAATCTCAGGGCTAACTTTCCCTTAACTCCAAAACGTTTAACTCCTCGCAAGGGTGACACTCGCAGATATGCTCTATCTCCGATTTCATAGACTACCTCCTTGCGTTTCGAGTCTGCATAACTCTTCTGTCTGGACTAAGCTACCTTCAGTCTATCTCGAATCAGCTTAACCTTCTCTTCTGACTCTTTAATCAAATCCGGACCAAACAACTGACGGTCTCCAACCTCATCCCACATCAACGGTGTTCGGCATCTTCTTCCATACAGGGCTTCAAACGGTGCCATCTTCAAACTGGCCTGGTAACTATTTTTGTATGAGAACTTTGCGTAGGGCAAATTATCATCCCAACTAGATCCATAATCTAATGCACAAGCTCTTAACATGTCCTCCAGAATCTGATTGACTCTCTCGGTCTGTCCATCTGTCTGCGGGTGAAAAGATGTACTGAACTCCATCCTGGTACCCAAAGTCTGGTGCAGCTGGTGCCAAAAATTTGAAGTAAACTATGTTCCTCTATCTGATACGACGGTCCTCGGAACTCCGTGCAGACATACGATCCTGGTCATGTATATCTTGGCCAACTTCGCACTTGTATAAGTGGTTTTCACTAGGATAAAGTGAGCTACTTTGGTCAAACGATCCACTACTAACCAGATAGAATCATATCCCGATCGGGTCCTGGGCAATCCGGTGATAAAATCCATGCCAAGCTTGTCCCACTTCCATTCGGGTATCGGCATAGGCTGCAGTAATCTTGCTGGTTTCTGATGTTCTGCCTTCATTCTCTGACATACATCACATACGGCTACATACTCGGCAATATTCTTCTTCATTCCAGTCCACCAAAAATGCTCCTTCAAATCCAAATACATCTTGGTGTTTCCGGGGTGTATCGAGTATGGCGAGTCATGAGCTTCCTGAAGTATCAACTTCCTTATCTCTGCATTATTGGGCACATAAACACGGTCCTCAAACCACAAGGTGTCGTGCTCATCTTCACGAAAACCATTGACTTTTCCATCACCCATCTTCTCCTTTATTGCAGAAATTTGTTTGTGATCCTTCCGAGCTTCTCGAATCTTTCCCAATAATGTTGACTGAACCTCCAATGTTGCACAAAACCTCGAGGGACTATCTCCAAACATAGCTCCCTGAGATCTTCTGCTAACTCCTTTGGTAATCCTCTGTTTACGAGGGTATTGACATAACTCTTCTGGCTCAAAGCGTCTGCTACGACATTGGCCTTTCCTGGATGATAGTGCAACTTCATATCATAATCCTTTATGAGCTCCAACCATCTCCTTAATCTACTTCTTGATCTCCTCTAGATCATTTGCGGGCATCTAATATGGTCTCTTCGATATCGGTCCGGTGCCTGGCAATAGCTCTATCAAAAACTCGATGTCTTGATTTGGCGGCATGCTTAGTAACTCCTCTGGAAATACATCTGGGTAATCCTTCACTACCAGCACTTCCTCCTGAACAACTCCCATGAGAGAATTTATTTGGGTCCTTCTCGGCACATGCCTGGAAACATACTAGATCCTTTTTCCCTCCGGGGTGGTGAGTAGAATAGACCTTCTAGCACAGTCCAAACCTTGTGACTCCAAAATTACTAGGTCTGAGGGGAAAACATGGCTACCAATGGTTAAGGGTATCCGATCGCACCATCGGCTGGCCATATACTCTGCACCGGGTGAGCTCACTAGCAAGGGTGTCCTAAGGGATAAGGTGGTTAACTTAAATTTGTCCACAAATCCCCTTGAAATGTATGAATGCGTCCACAAATCCCCTTGAAATGTATGAATGCGATGCACCAGTATAAAAAAGAACAACTGTAGTAAATGACTTAACCAAAAACTTACTGATAACTGCATCAGGCTGCTCTTCAACCTCCTCCACGTTCATGTGGTTCACTTGTCCCCTGTTGAAAGGGTTGGGCTTCTTCCCAGTGCTTCCATTTCCATTACCATTCATTGATTCTGAACACTCACTGGCATAGTGTCCAGTCTTCCCGCACTTGAAACAAGTAATGTGACTTAGGTCCCTCTTGGCGGGTGTGGCTGGAGTGGAGCGGTTCTGATTACTTCTTGCTCCATTCCCATTCCCATTCTTGGGGCCATTGTGGTTATGAGAACTCCCTCCATTGTGAGTATGGCCTCCATGGTTATGGGTATATCCTATCGAGTTCGGGCTTAAACGAGGCTTCTACTGAGCTCTGGAAATGTACTTTCCTTGTCCATACTTCCTCTTGCGGCTCTCAATCTGCTGATGCTTCCCTTCCATCATAAGAGCCTTGTCTACCAACTCCTAGTAGTTGTTAAATGTTGCCACCATCAACTGTATGCTCATCTCATCATTAAGCCCTTCCATAAACTTCTCCTGCTTCGCGGCATTTGTGGCCACATCATCAGGGGCATAACGAGATAACTTACTAAACTCATCTACGTACTAAGCCACGATACGATTTCCTTGGTGCAAGTTGCGAAACTCATGCTTCTTCATGCTCATAGCTCCAGTTGAGACATGGGCTGTGCGGAATGCATGCTGAAACTGATCCCAGGTGATATTGGCTATAGGGAAAGTGGCTGTGTAATTCTCCCACCATGATGCTGCTGGTCCATCCAATTGGTGTGCGGCGAAACGCACCTTCTCAGCATCTGTGCAACCTGCGGTGGTTAACTCCCTTCCAATCTTGCGTAGCCAGTCATCAGCAACTATTGGCTCGGTGCTACTAGAAAACACCGGCGGCTGTAACCTCAGAAAGCGGGCTAAGTTGTCAACTGGATGTAGCGACCCGACCTCAAATGGTCAAGTCTCTGTGCTTCAGTGTCATCCCTGGATCGATAATGCTGACACACACAGTACTCGACGATTTATAACAAAGTAGCAATCACACACTTATTACATCGAATGTCTCCAAAGAGAACTTATTACGATAAATATGGCTTAAGGCCATCTAATATGATAACAACGGAAGGCTTGGAAGATAAAGTGAGTCCATCAACTCCAACGGCATAGCTGAGCTGCATGGCAACAACATAACGAACCTTAATCCTTGTCTGAAAAGTCTGCAACATAATACGTTGCAACCCGAAAATGGGTCAGCACATGGAATATGCTGGCAGAGTAACACAGTAGAGCAAGAACAGAATAATGCTATCACTACATGCATATTTGTCTGGTGGAAAGCTCTATGGTTACAGTTTTTGCGAAAAGCCAATTTTTCCGACAACAAAGGAATAGATTTTAATTTAACTATCATGGTAGTTGAAACATCATTGAGAAGGTTCCTCCAACTCAATCCCAATTAAGGTAATTAACAACCCAACAATATTAATTTAGAGTGATGAGATACTTAAGATACTCCAAGTACTAGATACTCAAGATTGTCCATACCCGGGGACACGGCTAACCATGATTAGTTTGTACACTCTGCAGAGGTTTGTGCACTTTTCCCCACAAGACTCAATCGCCTACGTTGGATTTCTCACACTACATGGTGTTTGAGAAACAGATGACCGAGACACGGTCTTTCAGAAACATTAACTCTCTACTCCGGGCAGACCATACCAAACCTTCAATCCCACTACCTGCTGATCCACCCCTTCAAGAGCTTCACGTAACTTACTCAACTATGCTAGAGCCTATAATAGCTTGTGGCTGCACACGGAAGTTTCTAGCATGAATAATCTCAGTTCCCTTTGAGCCTGGGTGGCGGTCCATAGGAAGATCACACGGGTACTCCGGGATTTCCAAAAAATACAGGCAACACTGGGTACTCCAGGTGCCTCAATCCACCCAGATGTGTATTTAAGTTGCCACCTTAAGTTGAACCATTAATTAACAATCTCACATCTGTCATGGATTTCACTCTACCAAACCACGTCTACGAGCATAGCATAGCAATATAAGCAACGCGTAAGAGTAACTCCCAAGGGTTTAAATGCAACGGGGTAATAGGTTCTACCTCATCAACTACTTCCCAACCCACATGTTAATGACATCCTAACCATGCAATGTTTGAGGATTGGAACTAATGCATAAAAACTGGGTGCTAAAGGGGTATGATCAAAGTGTTACTTGCCTTGCTAACGATTCACGTAACCTAGAGACTCCAAATAACACGCTTCGCACTCCGGGAATTCTATCGCAAACAAACAATAGCATACATAAGCAATCAAGCAAAGAAGCATGGGTACAACTCAAATAAGAAGATCTAACCAGAAAGTTCAACTTCAGAACTCCGCTGCAAAAAGAACCAAATCAAACGGAGCAACAAAACTCAAACGGCGAAAGAAACAAGATCCCTTTACTAATCTGGACCTAGGTCAAATTTTACAGTAGCAAAAACTTGTGCAAGTTGGTTAAGAGGAAAGAGGGTCTCGAGACGAAGATCTAGGCGCTTGAATCGCCTGATTCCGACTATCGAGTGAAAAGATAAACTAGAACGAAAATCGGATCAGAAATAACCGTGGAAAAATCCGATAAAAGAAAACTAACGAACAGGCTAACGAACGAGCATTCGTTATCTGTAACTAACGAGCGAAAACCGTTCACTAAAACGAACGTCCGGACGAACATCCGCTAAAAAGGAAAACCGGAAAAAAAACGGCGAACCGAAAAAAATGAGTTAGGGTTTTCTAAAAAAACAAATCAGTTTTCTAAAAAAACCAATGGCGACGGCGCGCTACCTCGTTGGATACGGCGGGGTGCAGCTCCGGCAGCGCTAGCGGCGGCGCGGGCTGCGGCAGGCGGCGGGGCTGGCGGTGGTATTTAAAGGGGGCGGGGGGCGGTGTTCCTTGGGCGAGGGGGCGCCCGAGGAGGAGTCCGGCTCGGACTCCCCTCAGCGTCCGTGCTCCACACGGCGGCGCGCGCGAGGGAGACGGCGGCGGAACGGGCCGGCTGGGCTTCGGCCCAGCTTGGTCCGGAAACTTTTTTAAAAATAATTCCGCCGAAACTAAGAAAAATCCTAGAAAATAAAATAAAAATCTAAAAATGCCAAAACAAATTTTCACCATCTAAATGTAATATTTAGAACGAGATGAATATTTTCTTGGCCCTAAAATGCAATTTTGAAAACGTGCAATTTTTCTAAGGCAAACAAAATTGCAATAAAATCCAAATAAAAACAAATATTGATTTTAATATTTTTCCTCCAATATTTCATTTATTTTGGAGAAGTCATATTATCTCCTCTCATATATATTAATATGAAATATTTTTGGAGAGAAAAATAATTAAAACCAAAATCCTCATTTTAAAATTTGATAAAATCAAATTTGAAAACCGGGGAAATCCCCAACTCTCTCCGAGGGTCCTTGAGTTGCTTAGGATTTCGAGGATCGCGAGACGAAATGCAATAAAATATTATATGCAAGAATGAACTATGTATAACATTCCAAATTGAAAATTTGGGATGTTACAAACCTACCCCCCTTAAGATGAATCTCGCCCTCGAGATTCGGGTTGGCTAGAAAATAGGTGTGGGTGGTCTTTGCGAAGATCATCCTCTCGTTCCCACGTGGCTTCGTCCTCGGTATGATGGCTCTACTGAACTTTGCAAAACTTAATAACCTTGCTGTGGGTGACTCGATTGGCAAACTCCAAAATCTTGACTGGCTTCTCCTCATAAGTCAAGTCATTGTCCAACTGAAAAGCCTCCAAGGGTACGGCATCTCTTAGTGGTATGTCAGACATCTCAGCATGGCACTTCTTCAACTGGGAAACGTGAAACACATCGTGAACTCCTGACAGTCCTTCAGGTAACTCCAACTTGTAGGAAACTTCTCCCATCCATTCCAAAACACGATACGACAATACAAATCTCGGGGCTAACTTTCCCTTAACTCCAAAACGTTTCACTCCTCGCAAAGGTGATACTCGTAGATATGCTCTTTCTCCAATTTCATAGGTTACCTCCTTGTGTTTCAAATCTGCATAACTCTTCTGTCTGGACTGAGCTATCTTCAGTCTATCCCGAATCAGTTTAACCTTCTCCTCAGACTCTTTGATCAAGTCTGGTCCAAACAACTGTCGGTCTCCAACTTCATCCCACATCAACGGTGTTCTGCACCTTCGGCCGTACAGGGCTTCAAACGGTGCCATTTTCAAACTGGCTTGGTAACTATTGTTGTATGAGAACTCTGCGTAAGGCAGATTGTCATCCCAACTAGATCCATAATCTAGCGCACAGGTTCTCAACATGTCCTCCAGAATCTGGTTGACTCTCTCGGTCTGTCCATCCATCTGCGGGTGAAATCATGTACTGAACTCCAATCTCGTTCCCAAAGTCTGGTGCAGCTGATGCCAAAACTTTGAAGTAAACTGTGTTCCTCTATCTGATACGATGGTCCTCGGAACTCCATGCAGACATACGATCCTGGTCATATATATCTTGGCCAACTTGGCACTGGTATAAGTTGTTTTCACCGGGATAAAGTGTGCCACTTTGGTCAAACGGTCAACTACTACCCATATAGAATCATATCCTAATTTGGTCCTGGGCAATCTGGTGATAAAATCCATGCCAAGTTTATCCCACTTCCATTCGGGTATCGGCATAGGCTGTAGCAATCCTGCTGGCTTTTGGTGCTCTGCCTTCACTCTCTGACATACATCACATGCAGCTACATACTCGGCGAATCCTTCTTCATCCCTGTCCACCAGAAACATTCCTTCAAATCCAAATACATCTTGGTGTTTCCGGGGTGTATCGAGTATGGTGAGTCATGAGCCTCCTGAAGTATTAACTTCCTAATCTCTGTGTTATTGGGCACATAAACACAGTCCTCAAACCACAGGGTGTCGTGCTCATCCTCACGAAAAACTTTGGCATTTCCTTCGCTCATTTTCTCCTTTATCTCGGCAATCTCTTTGTCATCCTTCTGAGCTTCGCGAATTTTTCCCAACAATGTAGACTGCACCTCCATTGTTGCAACAAAACCTCTAGGAACAATCTACAATCGAAGTTCCCGGAGATCCTCTGCTAACTCCTTCGGCAATCCCATGCTTATTAGGGTATTAGCATAGCTCTTCCGGCTCAAAGTGTCGGCTACGACATTGGCCTTTCCTGGATGATAGTGAAGCTTCATGTCATAATCCTTTATGAGCTCCAACCATCTTCTCTACCTAAGGTTCAGTTCCTTCTGGGTGAAAATGTACTTCAAACTCTTATGATCCGTGTACACATCACAATGGTTTCCAATAAGGTAATGTCTCCAAGTCTTCAATGCATGCACTACGGCTGCTAGCTCCAAATCATGCATGGCATAATTTAACTCGTGTGGCTTTAGTTGTCGTGAGGCATACGAAACAACTCTTCCGTCCTGCATAAGCACACTTCCAAGTCCTAAGCGAGAGGCGTCGCAATACACTTGAAAATCCTTACGTATATCTGGCAGTGTCAGCACTGGGGCTGTAGTCAAACGTTTCTTCAGCTCCTGGAAACTTGCCTCACAATCTTCCGTCCATTTAAACTTGGTATCATTCTTCAATAATTCTTTCATGGGCTTCGCGATCTTGGAAAAATTCTCAATGAATCTACGGTAGTATCCTGCGAGTCCAAGAAAACTGTGGATCTCGCTAACTGAAGTGGGTGCCAACCATTCAGTGACTGACTGAATCTTGGAGGGATCTACTGCTATACCTTCTCCCGATATAACATGTCCAAGGAATCTGACTTCCTTCAACCAAAACTCGCATTTGCTGAACTTGGCATACAACTGATGTTCCCTGAGTTTCTCAAGAACTAAACACAAATGCTCCTTGTCTTCCTCTTCATTATTCGAATATACCATTATATCATCAATGAACACCACAACAAACTTATCCAAATATTCCATGAATACTTTGTTCATCATGCTCATGAAATAGGCAGGGGCGTTAGTCAGTCCAAATGACATGACTGTATATTCGTATAGCCCGTACCGTGTGGTGAAGGCTGTCTTTGATATGTCCTTCTCTCGTATCTTCAACTGCTGATATCCCGATCACAGATCGATCTTTGAAAACACCTTAGCTCCTTGCAGCTGGTCAAACAGATCATTGATCATCGGCAATGGGTACTTGTTCTTAATCGCCACTTCATTCAAGGCTCGATAATCAACAACCATTCTTAGGGATTTATCCTTCTTCTCAACCAAAAGCACTGGGGCTCCCCATGGTGATGAACTCGGTCGAATGTAACCTTTCTCCAATAACTCCTTGATATGTTTCTTAATCTCCTCCAGATCATTCGCGGGCATCCTATAGGGTCTCTTGGATATTGGCCCTGTGCCTGGCAATAGCTCTATCAAAAACTCAATATCTCGGTCCGGTTGCATGCCTGGTAACTCCTCTGGGAAAACATCCGGGTAATCCTTTACTGCAGGCACTTCTTCCTGAACAACTCCTGTGAGGGTATTTACTTGGCTACTTCTTGGCGCATGCCTGGATACATACTTGGTCCTTTTTCCCTCCGGGGTGGTGAGACAAATTGACTTACTAACACAGTCAATGCTTCCTCCATACTTTGACATCCAGTCCATTCCTAATATCACATCCAATCCTTGTGACTCCAAGATAATTAGGTCGGACGGAAAAACATGGTTGCCAATGGTCAAGGGTATCTGGTCACACCATCGACTAGCCATATACTCTGCTCCAGGTGAGCTTACTAACGGAGGGATCCTAAGGGTTTGGGTCGGTAGTTTAAACTTATCCACGAATTCCCTTGATATGTATGAATGCGATGCACCAGTATCAAAAAGAACAAGAGCGGTAAATGACTTAACCAAAAACTTACCTATAACCGCGTCTGGCTGCTCTTCAACCTCCTCCACGTTAACGTGGTTCACTTGTCCTTTGTTGAATGGATTGGGCTTCTTCCCAGCGCTCCCATTTCCGTTTCCATTCTTCCCTTCAGGGCACTCCGTGGCATAGTGTCCAGTCTTCCCGCACTTGAAACAAGTAACGTGGCTTAGATCTCTCTTGGAGGGTGCGGCTGGATTGGGGCGGTTCTGATTGTTGCTTGCTCCATTCCCATTCCCATTCCTAGGGCCAGTACGATTATGGTTACTTCCTCGATTATGGGTGTGGCCTCCATGGTTATGAATAAGTCCTCCCAAGTTCGGGGTTAGGCGAGGCTTCGGCTGAGCTCCTGAGTTATACCTCCCTTGTCCATACTTCCTCTTACGGCTCTCAATCTGTTGTTGCTTCCCTTCAATCATAAGAGCCTTATCTACCAACTCCTGGTAGTTGGTGAATGTTGCCACCATCAACTGCATACTCATCTCATCATTCAGCCCTTCCATGAACTTCTCCTGCTTTGCGGCATCTGTGGCCACATCATCAGGGGCATAGCGAGATAACTTGCTAAACTCATCCGCGTACTGAGCCACAGTACGGTTCCCCTGGCGTAGGTTGCGAAACTCACGCCTCTTCAAATTCATGGCTCCAGTTGAGACATGGGCTGTACGGAATGCTTGCTGAAACTGGTCCCATGTCACCGTGGCTATATGGTAGGTGACAGTGTAATTCTCCCACCATGAGGCTGCTGGTCCATCCAACTGATGTGTGGAAAAATGCACCTTCTCAGCATCAGTACATCCTGGAGTGGTTAACTCCCTTCCAATCCTGCGGAGCCAATCATCTGCTACTATAGGCTCGGTGCTATTGGAAAACACCGGCAGCTGCAACCTCAGAAAACGGGCTAAGTTGTCAACTGGTGGTGGTGGTGGGTTGTTGTTGTTGTTGTTGCCTTGGTTCTGAACTAACAACTGCATCAGGGTATCTGCTGCTGGATCAACTGAGTGAGCTCCGGTGGGAAAGCAAATCCAAGGTCACGTCTCGGAGGCATCTGATGGGTTTAGAGGGGAGATATTAGAATAGAATGAGGTCTAATGAGAAAGCACTACCCATATGCACATGAGACAAACACAAACATTTCACTCAATCAAGCAAGCAAGGCATACAATCGGTCTAACTATCGTAAAAGTGCTCGGACTATACTATTTACATGGTGGAATACTACTACTGATGTGGTGGTCTACTAAAAATATTCCTCGGTTGCAGACTCCATGATATCTGCTCCATCTTCTTCTTCAAAGTCATCATCGCTAAGGTCGGAGTCGGTGTCGCCGATGATGATGTAGTCTTCCGGGCAAATCTCCTTGGGTTCTTCGTCTTCTTCTACTAGTGTGGGGTCTCCCATGAATATTCCGATCTTCTTAATCAGGTCGTCATTCCTCTCCACTAGTATGACGATTTCCTCCTCATAATCTTCACATGTAGCCATGAGTTCTTCCTCCAGTTCCACGATCCTAGTCATTGCCTTCTTCAGATCTATCATGCCTGCGCACATCTGGTTCTCCTGGCGTCGAATGTTTTGGTTTAGTTCCTGGATGAAAGCTGGAATTGATCTATCCTTCATGGTGATGATCATCTCCCATTGCTCATCTCGGTGCCCACGGATCTGGTAGATAGTATCCTTAAGCTCCTTGTGATAAACTTCTCCAATGCGTCCAATGGTGATGTGAGCTACCATACTCTTTCCTAGACTCCAGGATGGTGCATCAAAGGAAAACTCTATGGGTTTACTGACTGGTGTGAAGGTTCTTCCTGGAACTTGAACTTGAATCATCCATCGCTCCTCTTCTGGTAAGGTGGTGTTGTAGGTCCCGGTGAAGCTTGGTATTCCTATGTTCAGGTACCTAGTGACTTCCTTCAGGTGTCGTCCAAAAGGTGCTTCTTCATCCGGTTGTGCAAACTTGTTCCTTGCGTCCGCCATCCTAAAGAGTAGAAAATGGAGAGGAGTCAGAAATGAGAAGAGAATAGTGATCAATGGTTTTAGCTTAGTGGTCGTATCCTACAATCAGCGTGTGCTCTAATACCATCTTGTAGCGACCTGACCTCAAACGGTCAAGTCTCTATGCTTCAGTGTCATCCCTGGATCGGTAATGCTGACACACACAATACTCGAGGATTTATAACAGAGTAGCAATCACACACTTATTACATCGAATGTCTCCAAAGAGAACTTATTACAATAAATATGGCTTAAGGCCATCTAATACGATAACAGCGGAAGGCTTGGAAGATAAAGTGAGTCCATCAACTCCAAAGGCATAGCTGAGCTACACGGCAACGACCTAACGAACATTACTCCTCGTCTGAAAAGTCTGCAACATAATACGTTGCAGCCCGAAAATAGGTCAGCACATGGAATATGCTGGCAATATAACACAGTAGAGCAAGAACAGAATAATGCTACCACTATATGCATATTTGGCTAGTGGAAAGCTCTCTGGTTAAAGTTTTGCGAAAAGCCAATTTTTCCCTACAAGAAAGGAATATATTTTAATTTAACTATCATGGTAGTTGAAACATCATTGAGAAGGTTCCTCCAACCCAATCCCAATTAAGGTAATTAACAACCCAACAATATTAATTTAGAGTGATGAGATCCTTAAGATACTCAAGATTGTCCATAACCGGGGACACGGCTAACCATGATTAGTTTGTACACTCTGCAGAGGTTTGTGCACTTTTCCCCACAAGACTCGATCGTCTCCGTTGGATTTCTCGCACTACATGGTGTTTGAGAAACGGATGACCGAGACACAGTCTTTCAGAAACATTAACTCTCTACTCCGGGCAGACCATACCAAACCTACAATCCCACTACCTGCTGATCCACCTCTTCAAGAGCTTCACATAACTTACTCAACTATGCTAGAGCCATAATAGCTTGTGGCTGCACAAGGAATTTTCTAGCATGAATAATCTTAGTTCCCTTTGAGCCTGGGTGGCGGTCCATAGGAAGATCACACGGGTACTCCGGGATTTCCAAAAAATACACGCAACACTGGGTACTCCAGGTGCCTCAGTCCACCCAGATGTGTATTTAAGTTGCCACCTTAAGTTGAACCATTAATTAACAATCTCACATCTGTCATGGATTTCACTCTGCCAAACCACGTGTACGAGCATAGCATAACAATATAAGCAACGCGTAAGAGTAACTCCCAAGGGTTTAAATGCAACAGGGTAATAGGTTCTACCTCATCAGCTACTTCCCAACCCACATGTTAATGACATCCTAACCATGCAATGTTTGAGGATTGGAACCAATGCATAAAAACTGGGTGATAAAGGGGTATGATCAAAGTGTCACTTGCCTTGCTGACGATCTGCGTAACCTAGAGACTCCAAATAACACGCTTCGCACTCCGGGAATTCTATCGCAAACAAACAATATCATACATAAGCAATCAAGCAAAGAATCACAGGTAAAACTCAAATAGGAAGATCTAACCAGAAAGTTCAACTTAAGAACTCCGGTTTGCAAAAAGAATCAAATCAAACGGAGCAACAAAACTCAAACGGCGAAAGAAACGAGATCCGTTTACTAATCTGGACCTAGGTCAAATTTTACAGTAGCAAAAACTTGTGCAAGTTGGTTAAGCGTAAAGAGGGTCTCGAGACGAAGATCTAGGCGCTTGAATCGCCTGATTCTGACTAACGAGCGAAAAGATAAACTAGAACGAAAATCGGATCAAAAATCGCGATCAGAAATAACCGCGGAAAAATCCGATAAAAGAAAACTGACAAACAGGCTAACGAACGAGCGTTCGTTATCTGAAACGAGCGAAAACCGTTCGCTAAAACGAACGTCTGCTAAAAAGGAAAACCGGAAAAAAACGGCGAACCGAAAAAAATGAGTTAGGGTTTTCTAAAAAAACCCAAATCGGTTTTCTAAAAAAACCGACGGCGACGGCGCGCTACCTCGTCGGATCCGGCGGTGTGTGGCTCCGGCGGGGCTGGCTCGGGCGGGGCTGGCGATGGCACGGGGCTGGCAGCGGCATTTAAAGGGGGCCAGGGGCGGCGTTGCTTGGGCGAGGGGGCGCCCGAGGAGGAGTCCGGCTCGGACTCCCCTCGGTGTCCGTGCTGCGCACGGCGGCGCACGCGAGGGAGACGGCGGCGGAATGGGCCGGCTGGGCTTCGGCCCAGCTTGGTCCGAAAACTTTTTTATTTAAATAATTTCACCAAAAATCAGAAAAATAATAGAAAATAAAATAAAAATCTAAAAATACCAAAACAAATTTTCACCGTCTAAACGAAATATTTAGAACGAGATGAACATTTTCTTGGCCCTAAAATGCAATTTTGAAAACGTGAAATTTTTCTAAGGCAAACAAAATTGCAATAAAATCCAAATAAAAACAAATATTGATTTTAATATTTTTCCTCCAATATTTCATTTATTTTGGAGAAGTCATATTATCTCCTCTCATATATTTTAATATGAAATATTTTTGGAGAGAAAATAATTAAAACCAAAATCCTCGTTTCAAAATTTGATAAAATCAAATTTGAAAACCGAGGAAATCCCCAACTCTCTCTGAGGGTCCTTGAGTTGCTTAGGATTTCGAGGATCGCGAGACGAAATGCATTAAAATATGATATGCAAGAATGAACTATGTATAACATTCCAAATTGAAAATTTGGGATGTTACACTGGAGGTGGTGGCGGTAGGTTGTTGTTGTTGCCCTGATTCTGAACTAACAACTGCATCAAGGCATTCTGCTGCTGGATCAACTGAGTGAGCTACGGTGGGAAAGCAAAACCAGGGTCACGTCTCGGAGGCATCTGATGGGTTTTAGAGGGGAGAGATTAGAATAGAATGAGGTCTAAGGAGAAAGCACTACCCATATGCACATGAGACAAACACAATCATATCATATCACTCAATCAATCAAGCAAGGGCATACAATCGATCTAACTATCGTTATAGAAGTGCTCGGACTACTACTATATACATGGTAAAGGACTACTAATCATATGGTGGTCATTCTAGAAATTTTTATCGGTGGAAGACTCCATGATATCCACTCCAGCTTCGTCTTCATAATCATCATCACTGCCATCAGGGTCGGAGTCGGTGTCATCGATGATGATGTAGTCTTCAGAATGAATTTCCTTGGGTTCGTCGTCTTCTCCTCCTGGTGCGGGGTCTCCCAAGAATACTCCTATCTTTCTTATCAGGTCGTCATTCTTCTCCACAAGTATCATCATTTCCTCTTCATATCCATTGGGTGTAGACTTAAGTTCCTCTACTAGCTCGGTGATCCTAGTCATCGCCTTCTTCAAAGCTAACATGCTTGAGCACATCTGGTTCTCCTGGCATCGAATGTGCTGGTTCAACTCTTGGATGAAAGCTGCAATGGACCCATCCTTCCTGGTGCTGATCATCTCCCATTGCTCATCTCGGTGCCCACATATCTGGTAGATAGTGTCCTTGAGCTCCTATTTGTAGATTTCTCCAATACGTCCCATAGCAATGTGGGCTTCCATGCTCTTTCCTAGACTCCAGGTTGGGGCATTGATGACCCACAAGTATAGGGGATCTATCATAGTCCTTTCGATAAGTAAGAGTGTCGAACCCAACAAGGAGCAGAAGGAAATGACAAGCGGTTTTCAGCAAGGTATTCTCTGCAAGTTACTGAAATAAGTGGTAACAGATAGTTTTGTGATAGGATAATTTGTAACGAGCAACAAGTAACAAAAGTAAATAAAGTGCAGCAAGGTGGCCCAATCCTTTTTGTAGCAAAGGACAAGCCTGGACAAACTCTTATATAGAAGCGCTCCCGAGGACACATGGGAATATCGTCAAGCTAGTTTTCATCACGTTCATATGATTCGCGTTCGGTACTTTGATAATTTGGTATGTGGGTGGACCGGTGCTTGGGTGCTGTCCTTACTTGGACAAGCATCCCACTTATGATTAACCTCTATTGCAAGCATCCGCAACTACAACAAAAGTATTAAGGTAAACCTAACCATAGCATGAAACATATGGATCCAAATCAGCCCCTTACGAAGCAACGCATAAACTAGGGTTTAAGCTTCTGTCACTCTAGCAACCATCATCTACTTATTACTTCCCAATGCCTTCCTCTAGGCCCAAATAATGGTGAAGTGTTATGTAGTCGACGTTCACATAACACCACTAGAGGCTAGACAACATACATCTCATCAAAATATCGAACGAATACCAAATTCACATGACTACTAATAGCAAGACTTCTCCCTTGTCCTCAGGAACAAACGTAACTACTCACAAAGCATAAACATGTTCATAATCAGAGGGGTATTAATATGCATATAGGATCTGAACATATGATCTTCCACCAATTAAACCAACTAGCATCAACTACAAGGAGTAATTAACACTACTAGCAACCTACTAGCACCAATCCCGGACTTGGAGGCAAGAATTGGATACAAGAGATGAACTAGGGTTTGGAGATGAGATGGTGCTGGTGAAGATGTTGATGGAGATTTCCTCTCCCCATGAGAGGAGCGTTGGTGATGACGATGGAGATGATTTTCCCCTCCGGGAGGGAAGTTTCCCCGGCAGAACAGCTCTGCCGGAGCTCTAGATTGGATCCGCCAAGGTTCCGCCTCATGGCGGCGGAGTTTCGTCCCGAAAGTTTGCCTCCTTATTTTTTCTTGACGAAAGACTTCATATAGCAGAAGATGGTCATCGGAGACCCACCAGGGGCCCACGAGGTAGGGGGCGCGCCCCCCACCCTCGTGAGCAGGGTGTGGGCCCCCTGGTCTTCATCTTTGGTGAGGATTTTTCTTTATTTATTATAAGGTGTTCCGTGGAGTTTCAGGACTTTTGGAGTTGTGCAGAATAGGTCTCTAATATTTGCTCCTTTTCCAGCCCAGAATTCCAGCTGCCGGCATTCTCCCTCCTTATGTAAACCTTGTAAAATAAGAGAGAATAGCCATAAGTATTGTGACATAATGTGAAATAACAGCCCATAATGCAATAAATATCGATATAAAAGCATGATGCAAAATGGACGTATCAACTCCCCCAAGCTTAGACCTCGCTTGTCCTTAAGCGAAAGTCGATAACAATAAATATGTCCCCATGTTTAGAGGTAGAGGCGTCGATAAAAATAAAATACGGACATGAAGGCATCATGATTATTCTCATAACAGCAACATATATAGATATTGTCATATGATTACTTATGTTCAAGTGATGATCTATTCACAATGCGAAAGTATGAATCAGAAACCTTATTAAGAACCAACAAACTATAACCTCAGTCATTAAAGCAATTGCAATTTGTCATAACATCAAAAAGAGTCTATGTCAGAGCTAAAAAACAAGTCCACATACTCAACTATCATCTAGTCCTTCATAATTGCTGACACTCACGCAATACTTGTGGTTACGGAGTTTTAATCGGACATAGAGGAAGATAGGGGCTTATAGTTTCGCCCCACAACCTTTTACCTTGAGGGTAATGTCAACAATAATAACTCATGCCTCCCTACATCCAATTAGATATATCTATCAGGATCTTCCAACACACTGTGCTTGCCAAAGGATAAAATGTAAAAAGGAAAGGTGAAGATCACCATGACTCTTGCATAAGGTAGAAGATAATAAAAAAAGATAGGCCCTTCACAGAGGGAAGCAGAGGTTGCCATGCGCTTTTATGGTTGGATGCACGAAATCTTAATGCGAAAGAACGTCACTTTATATTGCCCCTTGTGATATGAATCTTTATTATGTAGTTCATCGCTTTTATTACCTCCACATCACAAGATCGTATAAAGCTTATTTCTCCCACACTAATCATACATATTTAGAGCAATTTTTATTGCTTTGCACTGATGACAACTTACTTGAAGGATCTTACTCAATCCATAGGTAGATATGGTGGACTCTCATGGCAAAACTGGTTTAAGGGTATTTGGAAGCACAAGTAGTATTTCTACTTGGTGCTGAGAATTTGGCTAGCAAGAGGGGGAAAGGCAAGCTCAACATGTTGGAGGATCCATGACAACATACTTTATCTCAGATATAAGAAAACATAACTCATCACGTTGTCTTCCTTGTCCAATATTAACTCTTTAGCATGTCATATTCTAATGAGTGCTCACAATCATAAAAGATGTCAATGATAATATATTTATATGTGAAGACCTCTCTTTCGTTATGACTTCCTATTAATTGCAACGATGACCAAAACTATGTTTGACAACTCCCAACAACTTTTAAATCATCATACTCTTCCTATGTGAAGTCATTACTCTCAATAAGATCAATATGAACTTTTGTTTCTTTTTGTTTCTTTCTCTTTTCTTTCTCTTTTATTTGGGATCATGGCAAAAATAAGCAAGCCCTTCACTCAACACTAATCTTTATTATATAGCTCATGGACTCGATTACATAGAGAAATCATAAGGCAAAACTCAAAACTAGATCATGCCATAAACTTTATTCTACTAGATCAAAATACTGCTAATAGGATCGAACTAAAGAAAACGGTAAAGATAGGAGTTGTGATTGTGATACGATACCGGGGCACCTCCCCCAAGCTTGGTTGTTGCCAAGGGGAGTGCCCATACCCATGTGATTATATCTCCTTGGTTGGTGAAGAAAGTGGAGGTGTTGTTGATGATGCGGGCTTGTCATCCATCTTCCAAGGCATAGGTTCACCATCATAGAAGGATGATCGAGTCTCCGGAATCCTCGAATCTACAGCCAAACTCATCCTTTTGAATCTATATTCATACTCACAGTTTTGGTTTTGAAGGTCATAGATTTGGGCTTGGAGGTGCTCGATCTTCTCATGTAGCTTGAAGATGGCCTCCTCGGTGTTCTTGGCATCCGGCTTGTAGTTGTTAGTGAACTCCGCGAGCATCGTGTGGCTAGCGTTGATTCCACACTCCACCATCCCCTGGCACTTGAAAACTTGTTGCTCCATTGCTTCGAGCCTCGCCTCCATGCTTCCGGTTCCCTTTGGTCGCTCAGCATCGCGGACGTGCAGCAACCCATCACGCATGTCAATGGTTTGAGGGTGTCGCAGCACCTCCGCGAGGTAAGGGTTGATGACCTTATCGAAGAACTTGTCCTTGGAAGCACTTGGGGAAGTCATGATAATCTAGATCTGTCAGAAAAATGGCTCGAAACAAGAACAGAAAATATTTGCGTGATACGGGAGTCAAAACCTTCGGTAGAATATATAGTGAATTTTTACCGACCAAAATACGTATCGTGCAAGAAAACGGAGTGCGGAAGGCATACGAGGTGCTCACGAGGTAGGGGGCGCGCCCTCCACCCTCGTGAGGCCCTCGTGTCCTTCTCAGACTGCTACTTATTTTTCTATTTTTCTAAATATTCCAAAACAGAGAAATATTGCCTTAAAAACTGTTTTGGAGTCGGTTTACTTACCGTACCACATACCTATTCCTTTTCGGGATCTGAAACATTCTGGAAAGTGTCCTTTATGTATTCCTCCGGGGTTACGGTTTCAATAATATTGGTTTCAACATTTATGGGATTACCTGAGATATAATGTTTGATTCTTTGACCGTTTACCACCTTCGGATTTGTGCCTTCGAAGTTGTTGATTTTTATGGCACCGGAATGATAGACCTCCTCGATAACATAGGGGCCTTCCCATTTAGAGAGAAGTTTTCCTGCAAAAAATCTTAAACAAGAGTTGTATAGCAGTACATAATCACCTACATTAAACTCACGCTTTTGTATCCTTTTGTCATGCCATCTTTTAACTTTTTCTTTAAACAACTTGGCATTTTCATAAGCTTGGGTTCTCCATTCATCAAGTGAGGGAATATCAAATAACCTCTTCTCACCAGCAAGTTTAAAGTCATAATTAAGTTCTTTAATAGCCCAATAAGCCTTCTGTTCTAGTTCGAGAGGTAAGTGACATGCTTTTCCATAGACCATTTTATACGGAGACATACCCATAGGATTTTTATATGCAGTTCTATAGGCCCATAATGCATCATCAAGTTTCTTGGACCAATTCTTTCTAGACCTATTAACAGTCTTTTGCAAAATTAATTTGAGTTCTCTATTACTCAATTCTACTTGACCACTAGACTGTGGGTGATACGGAGATGCAATTCTATGATTGACGTCATATTTAGCAAGCATTTTACGGAAAGCACCATGAATAAAATGTGAACCACCATCAGTCATTAAATATCTAGGAACTCCAAACCTCGGAAAAATAACTTCTTTAAGCATTTTAATAGAAGTGTTATGATCAGCACTACTAGTTGGAATAGCTTCTACCCACTTAGTAACGTAATCAACAGCAACTAAAATATGTGTATAACCATTAGAGGAAGGAAAAGGTCCCATATAGTCAAAGCCCCAAACATCAAATGGTTCAATAACAAGTGAATAATTCATAGGCATTTCTTGACGTCTACTAATATTACCAATTCTTTGACATTCATCACAAGATAGGACAAACTTACGGGCATCCTTGAAGAGAGTAGGCCAATAAAAACCAGATTGCAATACCTTATGTGCAGTTCTATCTCCCGCGTGGTGTCCTCCATAAGTTTCGGAGTGGCACTTGCATAGGATCTGTTCCTCTTCATGCTCAGGTACACAACGTCTAATAACACCATCTACTCCTTCTTTATAAAGATGTGGGTCATCCCAAAAGTAATGTCTCAAATCATAGAAGAACTTTTTCTTTTGCTGGTATGTGAAACTGGGTGGTATAAACTTAGCAACAATCTAATTAGCATAATCAGCATACCATGGAGCAGTATGAGAAGCATTTATGACATTTAATTGTTCATCAGGAAAGCTATCATCAATAGGTAGTGGGTCATCAAGAACATTCTCTAACCTAGATAAGTTGTCTGCAACGGGGTTCTCAGCTCCTTTTCTATCAACAATATGCAAATCAAATTCTTGTAGCAAGAGAACCCATCTAATAAGTCTAGGTTTAGCATCTTTCTTCTCCATAAGATATTTAATAGCAGCATGATCAGTGTGGATAGTTACTTTAGAATCAACAATATAAGATCTGAACTTATCACAAGCAAATACAACTGCTAAAAGTTATTTTTCAGTAGTAGCATAATTACTTTGAGCATTGTCTAGAGTCTTACTAGCATAATGGATAACATTTAATTTCTTATCAACTCTTTGCCCTAGAACAGCACCTACAGCATAATCGCTAGCATCACACATAATTTCAAAGGGTAAATTCCAATCAGGTGGCTGAACCACAGGTGCAGAGACTAATGCTTTCTTAAGTATTTAAAATGCTTCTACACAATCATCATCAAAGTCAAATGGTATATCTTTTTGTAATAAATTAGTCAGAGGCCCAGAAATTTTTGAGAAGTCCTTAATGAACCTCCTATAAAATCTGGCTTGACCAAGGAAACTTCTTATACCTTTGATGTCCTTGGGACATGGCATCTTTTCAATAGCATCAACCTTGGCTTTATCAACTTCAATACCTCTTTCAGAAACTTTATGCCCCAAGACAATACCTTCATTAACCATGAAGTGGCACTTTTCCCAATTCAAGACAAGATTAGTTTCTTCACATCTCTACAAAACTCGATCAAGATTGCTCAAGCAATCATCAAAAGAAGATCCATAGACAGAAAAGTCGTCCATGAAAACCTCACAAATCTTTTCACAAAAGTCAGAGAATATAGCCATCATGCATCTTTGAAAGGTAGCAGGTGCATTACATAAACCAAAAGGCATACATCTATAAGCAAAAGTACCAGAAGGGCATGTAAAAGTAGTCTTTGATTGATCTTTAGCCGACACAGGTATTTGAGAGAAACCAGAATAACCATCTAGAAAGCAATAATGTGTATGTTTGCATAATCTTTCTAGCATTTGATCGATAAAAGGTAGGGGGTGATGATCTTTCTTAGTAGCCTTATTTAATTTGCGGAAATCAATTACCATCCTATAACCTGTAATAATTCTTTGTGGAATCAATTCATCTTTATCATTAGGAACAACAGTAATACCTCCCAACAGGACTTACCCACTGACTATCAGCAACGGGATAAATTATACCTGCCTCCAGAAGCTTTAGTATTTCTTTTCTTACCACTTCTTTCATTTTAGGATTCAGACGTCGTTGAGGATCACGAACTAGTTTGGCATCTGCTTCCAAATTTATTTTATGTTGACATAGAGTGGGACTAATGCCCTTAAGATCATCAAGAGTATATCCAATAGCAGCACGGTGCTTCTTCAGAGTTTTCAATAATCTTTCTTCTTCATGCTCTGAAAGGTTAGCACTAATAATAACAGGATATATCTTCTTTTCATCGAGATAAGCATATTTAAGATTATTAGGCAATAGTTTAAGCTCAAACACGGGATCACCCTTAGGTGGAGGGGGATCCCCTAGGATTTCAACAGGCAAATTGTGTTTCAGAATAGGTTCCTGTTTAAAGAATACTTCATCTATTTCCCTTCTTTCATTCATAAACATATCATTCTCATGGTCTAGCAAATAATGTTCTAAAGGATCACTAGGAGGTACGACAATAGAAGCAAGACCAATAATTTCATCCTTACTAGGCAATTCTTCTTCACGGTGTTGTTTACTAAATTTAGAGAAATTAAATTCATGAGTCATATCATCTAAGCCGACAGTAACAACATCCCTTGTGCAATCTATGGTAGCATTAACAGTATTCAAGAAGGGTCTACCAAATATAATGGGACAAAAGCTATCTTGTGGGGAACCAAGAACAAGAAAATCAGCAGGATATTTAGTTTTCCCACACAAGACTTCAATATCTCTAACAATTCCCATTGGTGCTATAGTATCTCTATTAGCAAGTTTAATAGTGACATCAATTTCTTCTAACTCAACAGGTGCAATGTCATGCATAATTTCTTTATATAAGTCAATAGGTATTGCACTAGCACTAGCACCCATGTCACATAAGCCATGATAACAATGATCTCCTATTTTAACAGAAATAACACGCATGCCTACCACAGGTCTAGGTTTATCTGGATCACAGGGTTTAGCAATTCTAGCAGTTTCATTACAGAAGTAAACAACATGCCCATCTATATTATCAGACAAGAGATCTTTAACAATAGCAATATTAGGTTCAACTTTAACTTGCTCGGGAGGTGTATATGTTTTAATATTGCTTTTACGAACCACAGTTGAAGCTTTAGCATGATTCTTTATCCTAACAGGGAAAGGTGGTTTCTCAACATAAGAAGTAGGAACAATAGGATCATTATAAGTGATAGTCTTTTCTTCAATTTTAATAGGTGCAGATACTTTTACTTCTATGGAAGGATGATATTTAAACCACTTCTCCTTGGGGAGATCAACATAAGTAGCAAAAGATTCATAGAAAGAGGCTACTATCTCATAATCAAGTCCATATTTAGTGCTAAAGTTACAGAAAATATCGGTATCCATAAAAGATTTAACACAATCAAACTTAGGTGTCATACCTGACTCCTTACCATTATCGAGGTCCCAATCTTCAGAGTTGCGTTTAATTCTTGCCAATAAATCCCATTTGAATTTAATAGTCTTCATCATAAAAGAGCCAGCACAAGAAGTATCAAGCATGGTGCGATTCTTACCAGAAAGCCGAGCATAAAATTTTTGAATAATCATTTCTCTTGAGAGCTCATGATTGGGGCATGAATATAACATTGACTTAAGCCTCCCCCAAGCTTGAGTGATGCTTTCTCCTTCGCGAGGCCAAAAATTATATATATAATTGCGATCACGATGAACAAAATGCATAGGATAAAACTTCTGATGAAATTCCAATTTCAATCATTTGTAATTCCAATACCTCATATCATCACATAGCCTATACCATGTCGATGCATCTCCCCTCAAAGATAAGGGGAAGACCTTCTTCTTAACAACATCTCCAGGTACACCTGCAAGTTTAAATAATCCACAAACTTCATCCACATATATTAGATGTTCATCAGGATGTTTTGTTTCATCTCCTAAAAAAGGATTAGCTAGCAGTTTTTCCATTATACCCGAAGGAACTTCAAAGCAAACATTTTCATCTTCATTTTCATTTTCAGTAGGTTTAGTAGGTTGAGGAGCAACTCTTTGCTCTATTGGTCGGGGTGAAGATACCCCAAACAAGCCCCTCAGAGGATTACTTTCCATAGTAACAAGTGACAGTAAATTTCAGCACACTATATAAATTTTTCCTTACCAGATTCCACCTACCAAAGGCGCTTCACTCCCCGGCAACGGCGCCAAAAAAGAGTCTTGATGACCCACAAGTATAGGGGATCTATCGTAGTCCTTTCGATAAGTAAGAGTGTCGAACCGAACGAGGAGCAGAAGGAAATGACAAGCGGTTTTCAGCAAGGTATTCTCTGCAAGTACTGAAATAAGTGGTAACAGATAGTTTTGTGATAGGATAAGTTGTAACGAGCAACAAGTAACAAAAGTAAATAAAGTGCAGCAAGGTGGCCCAATCCTTTTTGTAGCAAAGGACAAGCCTGTACAAACTCTTATATAAGGAAAAGCGCTCCCGAGGACACATGGGAATATCGTCAAGCTAGTTTCCATCACGTTCATATGATTCGCGTTTGGTACTTTGATAATTTGATATGTGGGTGGACCGGTGCTTGGGTGCTGTTCTTACTTGAACAAGCATCCCACTTATGATTAACCTCTATTGCAAGCATCCGCAACTACAACAAAAGTATTAAGGTAAACCTAACCATAGCATGAAACATATGGATCCAAATCAGCCTCTTACAAAGCAACGCATAAACTAGGGTTTAAGCTTCTGTCACTCTAGCAACCCATCATCTACTTATTACTTCCCAATGCCTTCCTCTAGGCCCAAATAATGGTGAAGTGTTATGTAGTCGACGTTCACATAACACCACTAGAGGCTAGACAACATACATCTCATCAAAATATCGAACGAATACCAAATTCACATGACTACTAATAGCAAGACTTCTCCCTTGTC
The DNA here is from genome assembly GCF_003073215.2 of Triticum urartu. Classification (NCBI taxonomy): domain Eukaryota; kingdom Viridiplantae; phylum Streptophyta; class Magnoliopsida; order Poales; family Poaceae; genus Triticum; species Triticum urartu. The sequence goes on along the minus strand of NC_053024.1, from coordinate 473,820,435 downwards.
CTCAGGAGCAAACGTAACTACTCACAAAGCATAAACATGTTCATAATCGGAGGGGTATTAATATGCATATAGGATCTGAACATATGATCTTCCACCAATTAAACCAACTAGCATCAACTACAAGGAGTAATTAACCACTACTAGCAACCTACTAGCACCAATCCCGGACTTGGAGACAAGAATTGGATACAAGAGGATGAACTAGGGTTTTGAGATGAGATGGTGCTGATGAAGATGTTGATGGAGATTGCCCTCTCCCGATGAGAGGAGCGTTGGTGATGACGATGGCGATGATTTCCCCCTCCAGAAGAGAAGTTTCCCTGGCAGAACAGCTCTACTGGATCCCTAGATTGGTTCCGGCAAGGTTCCGCCTCATGGCGGCGGAGTTTCGTCCCGAAAGGTTGCTTCTGGTTTTTTTCTCGATGAAAGACTTCATATAGCAGAAGATGGTCATCGGAGAGCCACCAGGGGGCCCACGAGGTAGGGGGCGCGCCCTAGGGGGGCGTGCCCCCCACCCTCATGAGGGTGTGGGCCCCCTGTCTTTCATCCTTTGGCGAGGATTTTTCATTTATTTATTATAGGTTCGTGGAGTTTCGGACTTTGAGTTGTGCAGAATAGGTCTCTAATATTTGCTCCTTTTCCCAGCCCAGAATTCCAGCTGCCGGCATTCTCCCTCCTTTTAAACCTTGTAAAATAGAGAGAATAGCCATAAGTATTGTGACATAATGTGAAATATCAGCCATAATGCAATAAATATCGATATAAAAACATGATGCAAAATGGACGTATCAGGCATCAAAGGAAAACTCTATGGGCTCAGTGACTGGTGTGAATGTCCTTCTTGGAACTTGAACTCGAATCATCCATCGCTCCTCTTCTGGTAAAGTAGCGGTGTAGGTCCCGGTGAAGCTTGGTATTCCTATGTTCAGGTATCTAGTGACTTCCTTCAAGTGTCGACCAAATGTTGTATCTTCATCCGGTTGTGCAAACTTGTTCCTCGCGTCCGCCATCCTAAAGAGTAGAAAATGGAGGGAAGTCAGAAATGAGTAGAGAAGAGTGACCTATGGCTTTTGTTAGTGGTCGTGTCCTACATTCAGCGTGGGCTCTGATACCATCTTGTAGCGACCCGACCTCAGACGGTCAAGTCCCTGTGTTCAGTGTCATCCCTGGATCGGTAATGCTGACACACACAGTACTCGAAGGATTTATAACAAAGTAGCAATCACACACTTATTACTTCGAATGTCTCAAAAGAGAACTTATTACAATAAATAGGGCTTAAGGCCATCTAATATGATAACAACGGAAGGCTTGGAAGATAAAGTGAGCCCATCAACTCGAATGACATAGCTAAGTGCATGACAAACGACCTATGGCACCTTACTCGTCGTATGAAAAGTCTGCAACATGATACGTTGCAGCCCGAAAACGGGTCATCACATGGAATATGCTGGCAATATAATGCAGTAGAGCAATGAACAGGCTAACGAAAAAGAAAAACTGACGAACAGGTTAACGAACGAACATTCGCTATCTGTGACTAACGGATGAACACTGTTCGTTAAAACGAACATACGAACGAACATCTGCTATTTAACTAAACCGGGAAAACCGAAACAAAACCGATCTAAAATTAAAAAAAGAGATCTAGGGTTTCGAAATAAAACCAATCGGTTTTCGTTTCTCACGAAAACCGGCGACGACAGTGGCTACCTCTGGTGACAGTCGGCGAGACGGCGGCGGGATGGCGGTGCAGCTCTGGGCAACTCCGGCGGGGCGGCTCCGGCGGCGGGCGGCGGGGTCGGCGGCGGGCGACGCGAGGCGGCAGCGAGACGGCGCGGGACGTGGCGTCGACGGCAGGGTCGGTAGCGGGGTGGTGCGGCGGCGGGCAATGCGAGGCGGCGGCGAGACGACACGGGACGAGGCGGCGAGACAGCGCGGGACGCGGCGGCGGCGGCGGATTCGGCGACGGCGGCGCGGATCGGTCTAAGGTTTGGGGTGCGGTGGGGTGGGGTGGCGGCTCGGGGCTACGGCTCTTAAAGGGCCGGCCGGGTTAGTGTCCCAGGCGAACACGGCCAGGTAAGGTCGGTAACTTTTTTTTAATATTCCGGCCTGCAGAAAAACGATTAAAAGAAATACTAAACTGACTCTGAAAATCCTGAAATAAATTTCCCCCGTCCTCTTAAAATATAGCGGACACATTTGGGCCTCTAATGCAATTTTGAAAAACGCATATTTTTCCTAATTCAAATAAAATTGCAATAAACTCCAAATAAAATTTATTTATTGATTATAATATTTTTCCTCCAATATTTCGTTTATTTTGGAGAAGTCATATTATCTCCTCTCATATATTTTAATACGAAATATTTTCGGAGAGAAAATTTATTTAAAACCAAAATGATCCTTGTTTCAATATTTGATAAAATTCAAATATGAAAAACGTGAAATCCCCAACTCTCTCCATGGGTCCTTGAGTTGCTTAGAATTTGGAGGATCGCGAAACGAAATGCAATAAAATATGATATGCATGAATGATCTATGTATAACATTCCAAATTGAAATTGTGGGATGTTACAAACCAATGGCGGAACCTGGATGCTCATATTAGTTCCTACATATTGTACGAAGATCTTTATCGGTCAAACCGCATAACAACATACGTTGTTCCCTTTGTCATCGGTATGTTACTTGCCCGAGATTCGATCGTCGGTATCTCAACACCTAGTTCAATCTCGTTACCGGCAAGTCTCTTTACTCGTTTCGTAATACATCATCCCGCAACTAACTCATTAGTTGCATTGCTAGCAAGGCTTATAGTGATGTGCATTACCAAGAGGACCCAGAGATACCTCTCCGACAATCGGAGTGACAAATCCTAATCTCGATCTATGCCAACTCAACAAGTACCATCGGAGACACCTGTAGAGTACCTTTATAATCACCCGGTTATGTTGTGTCATTTGGTAGCACACAAAGTGTTCCTCCGATACTCGGGAGTTACATAATCTCATAGTCATAGGAAGATGTATAAGTCATGAAGAAAGCAATAGCAACAAACTAAACCATCATCGTGCTAAGTTAACGGATGGGTCAAGTCAATCACATTATTCTCTAATGATGTGATCCCGTTAATCAAATGAAAACTCATGTCTATGGTTAGGAAACATAACCATCACTGATTCAACGAGCTAGTCAAGTAGAGGCAAACTAGTGACACTCTGTTTGTCTATGTATTCACACATGTACTAAGTTTTCGGTTAATACAATTCTAGCATGAATAATAAACATTTATCATGGTATAAGGAAATATAAATAAAAACTTTATTATTGCCTCTAGGGCATATTTCCTTCATCTCTCCCCCTCTCTCCCGGTGGCACGGGAACGCCGCCGGGGCCATCATCGTGTGACGGTGATCTACACCAACACCTCTGTCATCTTCACCAACATATTCATCACCTTGCCCCATCTATCTACAGCGGTCCACTCTCCTGCAACCCATTGTACCCTCTATTTGAACATGGTGCTTTATGCTTCATATTATTATCCAATGATGTGTTGCCATCCTATGATGTCTGAGTAGATTTTCGTTGTCCTATCGGTAATTGGTGAATTGCTATGATTGGTTTAATTTGCTTGTGGTTATGTTCATGTCCTTTGGTGCCCATCATATGAGCGCATGCGTGGATCACACCATAGGGTTAGTTGTATGTTGATAGGACTATGTATTGGAGGGCAAGAGTGATAGAAGCTTCAACCTAGCATAGAAATTGATGCATACGGGATTGAAAGGGGACCAATATATCTTAATCTATGGTTGGGTTTTACCTTAATGAACGTTAGTAGTTGCGGATGCTTGCTAACAATTCCAATCATAAGTGCATAGAATTCCAAGTCAGGGATGACATGCTAGTAGTTGCCTCTCCCGCATAAAACTTGCTATCGATCTAGTAAAGTAGTCAATTGCTTAGGGACAATTTCAAAACTCCTACCACCACTTTTCCACATTCACTATACTAACTTTATTGCTTCTTTACCTAAAACAGACCCTAGTTTTTATTTACGTGCTCTTTATATTCTTGCAAACCTATCGCGTTACACCTACAAAGTACTTCTAGTTTCATACTTGTTCTAGGTAAAGCGAACGTTAAGCGTGCGTAGAGTTGTATCGGTGGTCGATAGAACTTGAGGGAATATTTGTTCTACATTTAGCTCCTCGTTGGGGTCGACACTCTTACTTATCGAAAGAGGCTACAATTTATCCCATATACTTGTGGGTTATCAGTATCCTGCTTGTGCAAAACTGGCTTGCACCCGTTGTATGTGAACGTAGAGCTTATCACACCCGATCATCACGTGGTGTCTCGCCACGACGAACTGTAGCAACAGTGCATACTCAGGGAGAACACTTATACCTTGAAATTTAGTGAGAGATCATCTTATAATGCTACCGCCGTACTAAGCAAAATGATATGCATAAAGGATAAACATCACATGCAATCAATATAAGTGATATGATATGGTCATCATCATCTTGTGCCTTTGATCTCCATCTCCAAAGCACCGTCATGATCACCATCATCACCGTCTTGACACCTTGATCTCCATCGTAGCATCGTTGTCGTCTCTCCAACTATTACTTCTACGACTATCACTGCCGCTTAGTGATAAAGTAAAGCAATTACATGGTGATTGCATTTCATACAATAAAGCGACAACCATATGGCTCCTGCCAGTTGCCGATAACTGTGTTACAAAACATGATCATCTCATACAATAATTGATTAATCACGTCTTGACCATATCACATGACAACATGCCCTGCAAAAACAAGTTATACTTCATCTACTTTGTTGTTGCAAGTTTTACGTGGCTGCTACGGGCTTAGCAAGAACCGTTCTTACCTATGCATCAAAAACCACAACGCGGTACAGTGATTGCTTTTTGATCTTCAGAAAGAACCCTATTCATTGAATCTGATTCAACTAAAGTTGGAGAAACTGACACCCGCCAGCCACCTGTGTGCAAAGCACGTCGGTAGAACTAGTCTCATGAACGCGGTCATGTAATGTCGGTCCGGGCCGCTTCATCCAACAATACCGCTGAATCAAGAAACAACTAGTGACAACAAGCAATATGTATATACCCACTCCCACAACTCCTTTGTGTTCTACTCGTGCATATAACATCTACGCATAGACCTAGCTCGGATGCCACTGTTGGGGAACATAGTATTTCAAAAAAAATCGTACGATCACGCAAGATCTATCTAAGAGAAGCATAGCAACGAGCGGGGAGAGTGTGTCCACGTACCCTCATAGACCGAAAGAGGAAGGGTTAAGTAACGTGGTTGATGTAGTCGAACGTCTTTGCGATCCAACCGATCAAGTACCGAATGCATGGCACCTCCGTGATCTGCACATGTTCAGCTCGATGACGTCCCTCGAACTCTAGATCCAGCTGAGGCCGAGGGAGAGTTCCGTCAGCACGACGACGTGTTGACGGTGATGATGAAGTTACCGACGCAGAGCTTCGTCTAAGCACTATGACAATATGATCAAGGTGGAAATCTGTGGAGGGGGGCACCGCACATGGCTAAGATCAACTTGTGTGTCCATGGGGTGCCCCCTCCCCTGTATATAAAGGAGTGGAGGAGGGGAAGGGCCGGCCTCGTAGGGCGCGCCCCAAGGGGGGATTCCTACTCCTACTAGGAGTAGGTTTTCCCCCTTTCCTAGCCCAACTAGGAGGGGGAAGGAAGGGAAAGAGGGGGAGAAGGAAAGGGGGGCCGACCCCCCCTCCCCAATTCGGATTGGGCTTGGGGGTGATACGTCTCCAACGTATCTATAATTTTTGATTGTTTCATGCTATTATATTAAACGTTTTGGATGTTAATGGGCTTTATTTTACACTTTTATATCATTTTTGGGACTAACCTATTAACCGGAGGCCCAGCCCAAATTGCTGTTTTTTTCTTCCTATTTCAGTGTTTCGCAGAAAAGGAATATCAAACGGAGTCCAAACGGAATGAAACCTTTGGGAACATGATTTTATTAACAAACGTGATCCAGGAGACTTGGAGTGGCCGTCAAGAAACAATCGAGGAGGCCACGAGGCAGGGGGCGCGCCTACCCCCTGGGCGCGCCCTCCACCCTCGAGGGCCCCTCGTTGCTCCACCGATGTACTTCTTCCTCCTATATATATATATCCACATATCCCCCAAACATCCAGGAGCATCACAAAAACCTAATTCCACCGCCGCAACCTTATGTACCCAAGAGATCCCATCTTGGGGCCTTTTCCGGAGCTCCGCCGGAGGGGGTATTGATCATGGAGGGCCTCTACATCAACTCCATGGCATCTTCGGTGATGTGTGAGTAGTTTACTTCAGACCTTCGGGTCCATAGGTAGTAGCTAGATGGCTTCTCTCTCTTTGGATCTCAATACAAAGTTCTCCTCGATTCTCTTGGAGATCTATTCGATGTAATCTTCTTTTACGGTGTGTTTGTCAAGATCCGATGAATTGTGGGTTTATGATCCAGATTATCTATGAATAATATTTGAATCTCCTCTGAATTCTTTTATGTATGATTGGTTATCTTTTCAAGTCTCTTCGAATTATCAGTTTGGTTTGGCCTACTAGATTGATCTTTCTTGCAATAGGAGAAGTGCTTAGCTTTGGGTTCAATCTTGCGGTGCTCGATCCCAGTGACAGAAAGGGAAACGACACATATTGTATTGTTGCCATAGAGGATAAAAAGATGGGGTTTATATCATATTGCATGAGTTTATCCCTCTACATAATGTCATCTTGCTTAAGGCGTTACTCTGTTCTTATGAACTTAATACTCTAGATGCATGCTGGATAGCGGTCGATGTGTGGAGTAATAATAGTAGATGCAGAATCGTTTCGGTCTACTTGTCACGCACATGATGCCTATATACATGATCATACCTAGATGTTCTCATAATTATTCACTTTTCTATCAATTGCTCGACAGTAATTCGTTTACCCACCGTAATACTTATGCTCTTGAGAGAAGCCACTAGTGAAACCTATGGCCCCGGGGTCTATCTTACATCATATTAATCTTCCAACACTTAGCTATTTCTATTGTCGTTTATTTTACTTTGCATCTTTATTTCTCTTTATCATAAAAATACAAAAAATATTATCTTATCAAAGCTATCAGATCTCACTCTCGTAAGTGACCGTGAAGGGATTGACAACCCCTTTATCACGTTGGTTGCAAGGTTCTTATTTGTTTGTGTAGGTGCGTGGGACTCGAGCGTGATCTCCTACTAGATTGATACCTTGGTTCTCAAAAAATGAGGGAAATACTTACGCTACTTTACTGCATCACCCTTTCCTTTTAAGGGAAAACCAACGCAGTGCTCAAGAGGTAGCAAGAAGGATTTCTGGCGCCGTTGCCGGGGAGATTCGCACCAAGTCAAGTCAAGATTTGACTCCCGACAACGAGCCATTTCTGGCACCGTTTTCGGGGAGTCTACGCACAAGTCAAGACATACCAAGTACCCATCACACACTCTTATCCCTTGCATTACATCATTTGACATTTGCCTCTCGTTTTCCTCTCCCCCACTTCACCCTTGCCATTTTATTCGCCCTCTCTTTTTCTGTTCGCCTCTTTTTCGCTCGCTTCTTGTTTGCTTGTGTGTTGGATTGCTTGCTTGTCACGATGGCTCAAGACAGTACTAAATTGTGTGACTTTACCAATACCAACAACAATGATTTTCTTAGCACTCCGATTGCTCCTCTTACCAATGCTGAATCTTGTGAAATTAATGCTACTTTGTTGAATCTTGTCATGAAAGATCAATTCGCCGGCCTTCCTAGTGAAGATGCCGCTACCCATCTAAACAACTTTATTGATTTGTGTGATATGCAAAAGAAGAAAGATGTGGACAATGATATTGTTAAATTGAAGCTATTTCCTTTTTCCCTTAGAGACCGTGCTAAAGCTTGGTTTTCGTCTTTGCCTAAAAATAGTATTGATTCATGGAATAAGTGCAAAGATGCTTTTATCTCTAAGTATTTTCCTCCCGCTAAGATCATCTCTCTTAGAAATGATATTATGAATTTTAATCAACTTGATCATGAACATGTTGCACAAGCTTGGGATAGGATGAAATTAATGATACGTAATTGCCCTACACATGGTTTGAATCTTTGGATGATCATACAAAAAATTTATGCCGGATCGAATTTTGCTTCTAGAAATCTTTTAGATTTGACCGCGGGAGGCACATTTATGGAAATAACTTTAGGAGAAGCTACTAAACTCCTAGATAATATTATGGTTAATTATTCTCAATGGCACACCGAAAGATCTACTAATAAAAAAGTGCATGCGATAGAAGAAATTAATGTCTTGAGTGGAAAGATGGATGAACTTATGAAATTGTTTGCTAATAAGAGTGCTCCTACTGATCCTAATGATATGCCTTTGTCTACTTTGATTGATAATAATAATGAATCTATGGATGTGAATTTTGTTAGTAGGAACAATTTCGGTAACAACGCGTATAGAGGTAATTTTAATTCTAGGCCGTTTCCTAGTAATTCCTCTAATAATTATGTTAATTCCTACAAAAATTCTTATGAAATTTTTTAATAAGATGCCCTCTGAATTTGAGACTAGTGTTAAGGAGTTTATGAATTCGCAAAAGAATTTCAATGCTTTGCTTGAAGAAAAATTGCTTAAGATTGATGAGTTGGCTAGGAACGTGGATAGAATTTCTCTTGATGTTGATTCTTTGAAACTTAGATCTATTCCACCTAAGCATGATATCAATGAGTCTCTCAAAGCCATGAGAATTTCCATTGATGAGTGCAAAGAAAGAACCACTAGGATGCGTGCTAAGAAAGATTGCTTTGTGAAAGCGTGTTCTTCTAGTTTCTATGAAAATAAAGATGAAGATCTAAAAGTTATTGATGTGTCTCCTATTAAATCTTTGTTTTTCAATATGAATCTTGATAATGACGGGACTGAAGATGAGCTACCTTTACCTAGAAGGCGTTCCAAAAATTTGGAGTTTTTAGATCTTGATGCAAAAATTGGCAAAAGTGGGATTGAAGAGGTCCAAACTTTAGATATCAATGAACCCACTATTTTGGATTTCAAGGAATTTAATTATGATAATTGCTCTTTGATAGATTGTATTTCCTTGTTGCAATTCATGCTAAATTCTCCTCATGCTTATAGTAAAAATAAAGCTTTTACTAAACATATCATTGATGCTTTGATGCAATCTTATGAAGAAAAACTTGAGTTGGAAGTTTCTATCCCTAGAAAACTTTATGATGAGTGGGAACCTACTATTAAAATTAAAATTAAATATCATGAATGCTATGCTTTGTGTGATTTGGGTGCTAGTGTTTCCACGATTCCGTAAACTTTATGTGATTTGCTAGGATTCCGTGAATTTGATGATTGTTCTTTAAACTTGCACCTTGCGGATTCCACTATTAAGAAACCTATGGGAAGAATTAATGATGTCTTATTGTTGCAAATAGGAACTATGTGCCCGTAGATTTCATTGTTCTTGACGTAGATTGCAATCCTTCATGTCCTATTATTCTTGGTAGACCTTTCCTTAGAACGATTGGTGCAATTATTGATATGAAGGAAGGGAATATTAGATTCCAATTTCCGTTAAGGAAGGGCATGGAAAACTTTCCTAGAAAGAAAATTAAATTACCATATGAATCTATTATGAGATCCACTTATGGATTGCAAACCAAAGATGGCAATACCTAGATCTACCCTTACTTTTATGCCTAGCTAGCGGCGTTAAACGATAACGCTTGTTGGGAGGCAACCCAATTTTATTTTTATTCCTTGCTTTTTGCTCCTGTTTAGTAATAAATAATTTATCTAGCCTCTGTTTTGGTTGTGTTTTTTGTGTTTAATTAGGGTTTGTGCCAAGTAGAACCGTTGGGAAGACTTGGGGAAAATCTTTTTGATCTTGCTGTAAAAAACAGAAACTTTAGCGCTCACGAGAATTGCTGTCATTTTTATTTGGAAACTGATATTTAGTTAATTATTTTTGCAGATGATTAATAGATAAATTCCTCACTTCCAGCAATTTATTTTAGAATTTTTGGTGTTCCATAAGTTTGTGTTAGTTACAGATTACTACAGACTGTTCTGTTTTTGACAGATTTTTTTTCGTGTGTTGTTTGCTTATTTTGATGAATCTATGGCTAGTAAAAGAGTTTATAAACCATAGAGAAGTTGGAATACAGTAGGTTTAACACCAATATAAATGAAGAATGAGTTCATTATAGTACCTTGAAGTGGTGTTTTGTTTTCTTTCGCTAACGGAGCTCACGAGATTTTCTATTTAAGTTTTGTGTTGTGAAGTTTTCAAGTTTTGGGTAAAGATTTGATGGATTATGGAACAAGTAGTGGCAAGAGCCTAAGAATGGGGATGCCCATGTCACCCCAAGGTAAAATAAAAGGACACCAAAAAGCCTAAGCTTGGGGATGCCCCGGAAGGCATCCCCTCTTTCGTCTTCGTCCATCGGTAACTTTACTTGGAGCTATATTTTTATTCGCCACATGATATGTGTTTTGCTTGGAGCGTCTTGTATGATTCAATTCTTTGCTTTTTAGTTTACCACAATCATCCTTGCTGTACACACCTTTTGAGAGAGACGCACATGATTTGAAATTTATTAGAATACTCTATGTGCTTCACTTATATCTTTTGAGCTATATAGTTTTTGCTCTAGTGCTTCACTTATATCTTTTAGAGCACGGCGGTGGTTTTATTTTATAAAAATATTGATCTCTCATGCTTCACTTATATTATTTTGAGAGTCCTTTAGAACAACATGGCAATTTGCTTTTAGGCATAATAAAAACTTTCATATAAATGCATTGAATACTAAGAGAAGTTTGATATTTGATGATTGTTTTGAGATATGGAGATAGTGATATTAAAGTTGTGCTAGTTGAGTAGTTGTGAATTTGAGAAATACTTGTGTTGAAGTTTGCAAGTCTCGTAGCATGCACGTATGGTAAACATTGTGTAACAAATTTGAAACATGAGGTGTTATTTGATTATCTTCCTTATGAGTGGCGGTCGGGGACGAGCGATGGTCTTTTCCTACCAATATATCCCCCTAGGAGCATGCGCATAATACTTGGTTTTTGATGACTTGTAGATTTTTGCAATAAGTATGTAAGTTCTTTATGACTAATGTTGAGTCCATGGATTATACGCACTCTCACCCTTCCATCATTGCTAGCCTCTTCGGTACCGTGCATTGCCCTTTCTCACCTTGAGAGTTGGTGCAAAGTTCGCCGGTGCATCCAAATCCCGTGATATGATACACTCTATCACACATAAACCTCCTTATATCTTCCTCAAAACAGCCACCATACCTACCTATTATGGCATTTCCATAGCCATTCCGAGATATATTGCCATGCAACTTTCCACCGTACCGTTTATTATGACACGCGTCATCATTGTCATATTGCCTTGCATGATCATGTAGTTGACATCGTATTTGTGGCAAAGCCACCGTTCATAATTTTTTCATGCATGTCACTCATGAGTCATTGCACATCCCGGTACACCGCCGGAGGCATTCATATAGAGTCATATCTTGTTCTAGTATCGAGTTGTAATCATTGAGTTGTAAATAAATAGAAGTGTGATGATCATCATTAATAGAGCATTGTCCCAAAAAAAAGAGAAAGGCCAAAAAAAGAAAGCCCAAAAAAGAGAATAAAAAGGGGCAATGCTACTATCCTTTTTTCACACTTGTGCTTCAAAGTAGCACCACGATCTTTATGATAGAGAGTCTCTTATTTTGTCATTTTCATATACTAGTGGGAACTTTTCATTATAGAACTTGGCTTGTATATTCCAACAATGGGCCTCCTCAAGTGCCCTAGGTCTTCGTGAGCAAGCAAGTTGGATGCACACCCACTTAGTTTCTTTTGTTGAGCTTTCATACATTTATAGCTCTAGTGCATCTGTTGCATGGCAATCCCTACTCCTTGCATTGACATCAATTGATGGGCATCTCCCTATCCCATTGATTAGCCGCGTCGATGTGAGACTTTCTCCTTTTTTTGTCTTCTCCACATAACCCCCTTCATTATATTCTATTCCACCCATAGTGTTATATCCATGGCTCATGCTCATGTATTGTGTGAAAGTTGAAAAAAGTTTGGGATTACTAAAGTATGAAACAATTGCTTGGCTTGTCATCGGGGTTGTGCATGATGATAGCATTCTTGTGTGACGAAAATGGAGCATGACCAAACTATATGATTTTGTAGGGATGAACTTTCTTTGGCCATGTTATTTTGAGAAGACATGATTGCTTAGTTAGTATGCTTGAAGTATTATTATTTTTATGTCAATATTAAACTTTTATCTTGAATCTTTCGGATCTGAACATTCATGCCACAATAAAGAAAAATTACATTGAGAAATATGTTAGGAAGCATTCCACATCAAAAATTCTGTTTTTATCATTTACCTCCTCGAGGACGAGCAGGAATTAAGCTTGAGGATGCTTGATACGTCTCCAATGTATCTATAATTTTTGATTGTTCCATGCTATTATATTATATGTTTTGGATGTTAATGGGCTTTATTTTACACTTTTATATCATTTTTGGGACTAACCTATTAACCGGAGGCCCGACCCAAATTGTTGTTTTTTGCCTATTTCGGTGTTTCGCAGAAAAGGAATATCAAATGGAGTCCAAACGGAATGAAACCTTAGGGAACGTGATTTTCTCAACAAATGTGATCCAGGAGACTTGGAGTGGGCGTCAAGAAACAATCAAGGAGGCCACGAGGCAGGGGGGCACGCCTACCCCCCCTGGGCGCGCCCTCCACCCTCGTGGGCCCCTCATTGCTCCACCGACGTACTTCTTCCTCCTATATATATCCACGTACCCCCGAAACATCCAGGAGCACCACGAAAACCTAACTCCACCGCCGCAACCTTCTGTACCCAAGAGATCCCATCTTGGGGCCTTTTCCGGAGCTCTGCTGGAGGGGGTATTGATCACGGAGGGCCTCTACATCAACTCCATGGCCTCTCCGGTGATGTGTGAGTAGTTTACTTCAGACCTTCGGGTCCACAGCTAGTAGCTAGATGGCCTCTTCTCTCTCTTTGGATCTCAATACAAAGTTCTCCTCAATTCTCTTGGAGATCTATTCAATGTAATCTTATTTTGCGGTGTGTTTGTCGAGATTCGATGAATTGTGGGTTTATGATCCAGATTATCTATGAACAATATTTGAATCTCCTCTGAATTCTTTTATGTATGATTGGTTATCTTTGCAAGTCTCTTCGAATTATCAGTTTGGTTTGGCCTACTAGATTGATCTTTCTTGCAATGGGAGAAGTGCTTAGCTTTGGGTTCAATCTTGCGGTGCTCGATCCCAGTGACAGGAAGGGAAACGACACGTATTGTATTGTTGCCATCGAGGATAAAAAGATGGGGTTTATATCATATTGCATAAGTTTATCCCTCTACATCATGTCATCTTGCTTAAGGCGTTACTCTCTTCTTATGAACTTAATACTCTAGGTGCATGCTGGATAGCGGTCGATGTGTGGAGTAATAGTAGTAGATGCAGAATCGTTTCGGTCTACTTGTCACGGACGTGATGCCTATATACATGATCATACCTAGATATTCTCGTAATTATTTGTTTTTCTATCAATTGCTCGACAGTAATTCGTTTACCCACCATAATACTTATGCTCTTGAGAGAAGCCACTAGTGAAACCTATGGCCCCCGGGTCTATCTTCCATCATATTAATCTTCCAACACTTAGCTATTTCTATTGCCGTTTATTTTACTTTGCATCTTTATTTCTCTTTATCATAAAAATACCAAAAATATTATCTTATGATATCTATCAGATCTCACTCTCGTAAGTGACCGTGAAGGGATTGACAACCCCTTTATCACATTGGTTGCGAGGTTCCTATTTGTTTGTGTAGGTGCGTGGGACTCGAGCGTGATCTCCTACTGGATTGATACCTTGGTTCTCAAAAACTGAGGGAAATACTTACACTACTTTACTGTATAACCCTTTCCTCTTCAAGGGAAAACCAACGCAGTGCTCAAGAGGTAGCAGGGGGCGCCCCACCACTTGGCCGCCTCCTCCTCTCTTCCACTATGGCCCATGAAGGCCCATTAACTCCCCGCGGGGGTCCGGTAACCCCCCGGTACTCCAGTAAATACTCGATACACCTTGGAACCATCCCGGTGTCCGAATATAGTCATCCAATATATCAATCTTAATGTCTCGACCATTTCGAGACTCCTCGTCATGTCCGTGATCTCATCCGGGACCCTGAACTACCTTCGGTACATCAAAACACATAAACTCATAATACCAAACGTCATTGAACGTTAAGAGTGCGGACCCTACCGGTTCAAGAACTATGTAGACATGACCGAGACTCATCTCCGGTTAATACCCAATAGCGGAACTCGGATGCTCATATTGGTTCCTACATATTCTACGAAGATCTTTATCGGTCAAACCGCATAACAACATACGTTGTTCCCTTTGTCATCGGTATGTTACTTGCCCGAGATTTGATTATCGGTATCATCATACCTAGTTCAATCTCGTTACCGGCAAGTATCTTTACTCGTTCCATAATGCAGCGTCCTGCAACTAACTCATTAGTCACATTGCTTGCAAGACTTATAGTGATGTGCATTACCGAGAGGGCCCAGAGATACCTTTCCGACAATTGGAGTGACAAATCCTGATATCGATCTATGCCAACTCAACAAACACCATCGGAGACACCTATGGAGCATCTTCATAATCACCCAGTTACATTGTGACGTTTGATAGCACACTAAGTGTTCCTTCGGTATTCGGGAGTTGCATAATCTCATAGTCATAGTAACATGTATAAGTTATGAATAAAGCAATAGCAATAAACTAAATGATCAAAGTGCTAAGCTAACGGATGTGTCAAGTCAATCACATCATTCTCTAATGATCTGATCCCGTTCATCAAATGACAACTCATGTCTATGGCTAGGAAACTTAGCCATCTTTGATTAACGAGCTAGTCAAGTAGAGGCATACTAGTGACACTCTGTTTGTCTATGTATTCACACATGTACTAAGTGTTCGGTTAATACAATTCTAGCACGAATAATAAACATTTATCATGATATAAGGAAATATAAATAACAACTTTATTATTGCCTCTAGGGCATATTTCCTTCAAGGCGAAGTAATTGGATTTCCCGACCAGGTGGGAGGGGCCACAATATTAACTAACCAAGGGAGGACCAGACAGGGACTGTGAACGTGATTTCCTGAAACATTGAGGGGTTTTCCGCAAACGAGCCGGTCTGACCAGGTGTGCCACGAAGTAGCCAGCTGGACGCCAATTGTCCGTCTCTGATTGGCTGTGGACTAGTTGATCACATAGTTTGCAAGTTTGTGGACTAGTTGATCACATTTTCCAAGTTTATGGACTAAACCATCACATCCAACGCAAGTTTTTGGGTCTCTAGTGCTCTTGCCTCTTTCGCCTCGTTGGTCGATCGCCGACCACTTGCTTAGAGAAATCAGAATCATTTCTGTTTCACCTGCTGCTATATAATCATCAGGTTTACTATTCAACGTGTCTGTGCAAATGTGATCCCACCCACTTATCTGATTTGCAAGAGGAGAAGAATTCTGAACCCTACTTTCTACCTCATCCTCAATCCAGCGAGTTCTTTGTTCTGAGGACCTGCTCTCTTGATCATTTCCCGTGCTCGGACGCTGATAAGAGCAACTTTGGTAGAGTCGCCATATCGGCGAGCGTCGTCCATCATATAGGAGCGTGCTTCTATGTGTAGAGAGATGATGTATTGATAGGGTGCTGGCGCACGTATATATATTACAAGGGAAGGCCTCTACCTCAACTATACAAGACTAGAAGGTGGGCCACAACTCCAATACACGTGCAATACAAAATATATACTCAACACCCCCACCCCCCCCCCCCCCCCCCCCCCCCCCCCCCCCCCCCCCCCCCCGCAGTCGAAGCATCGCTGGAGACACAGAGACTGGACCGAAACTCCTCGAAGATGGGAGTAGACAATCCCTTAGTCATCACATCAGCAAACTGTTGCGTCATCGTCGCGTGGAGAACCCGAACACGGCCAAGGGCAACCTGCTCGTGCACGAAGTGAATATCGAGCTCAATATGCTTCGTCCGTCGATGGTGCACCGAGTTGGCGGAGAGGTAGACCGCGCTGACGTTATCGCATTAGACAAGAGTGGCATTGTGAACATCACAAAGAAACTCCTAAAGCAGCTGACGTATCCAAGAGCACTCGGCCACAGCATTAGCCACAGCGCGATACTCTACCTCGGTGCTGGAGCGGGAGACCGTGGGCTGCCGCTTCGATGACCAAGATATCAACAAGGGCCCAAGGTAGACGCAGTAGCCTGACGTAGAGCGTCGCGTGTCGGGGTAGCCAGCCCAGTCAGCATCCAAGTAGGCCACGAGGTCAGTGGAGGCGGAGGCCATCAGAGTGAGTCCCAAGGACATGGTGCCGCGTATGTAACGGAGAATACGCTTCACCAGAGTCCAGTGAGAGTCATGCGGGGCGTGCATATGGAGGCACACCTGCTGAATAGCGTACTGCAGGTCGGGACGACTCAACGTCAAGTATTGTAAAGCACCAATGGTAGAGCGATAAAACGCTCCATCGGACGCGAGAGACCCCTCCAGAGCAGAGACCTTCGCCTTCGTGTCGACGGGAGTGGGCGCTGGCTTGCAATTAAGCATACCGACACGCTCAAGGAGCTCATGGGCATATTTCTGCTGATGCAGAAAGAAGCCGTTAGCCCGGCGGATCACCTCGATGCCGAGAAAGTAGTGCAGGGGCCCCAAGTCCTTGAGGGCGAACTCATCACAAAGACGAGCAGTGAGCCGCTGAAGGAGATCGGGGGCGGACGCTGTGAGGATGATGTCGTCGACGTAGAGCAGCAGACATGCAGTGTCAGCTCCCTGATGATACACAAAGAGTGAGGCATCGGAGCGAGTGGACCGAAAGCCCAGAGACTGCAGGAAGTAGGGGTGGGCAAATAAACCGAGGACCGAACACCGACACCAAATAAACCAACACCGAAGCCGAATAGACCGAACACCGAAAATTCGGTCATCTGTACGGTCCTGAGATGTGAAAAACCAAAATTAGTTCGGTGGTCTCGGTTTCCACACAGGATTGACCGAACTGACCGAATACACCGAAATGCTCTGCATTGGCCCAAATAAACTAGCAAAGCCCAGCAACCCATGTGACCCAATTAAATACACAGCCCACCCATGCTGTACAAAAGCAATAGCAAGGAAAACTTCTGGTCCCCCATTCCTAACCTAGCCGCCACAGGTATTTCTCTCCTTGAGTCTTGGTCTCATCCTCCCCAGCCGGCAGTGGAACGCGGCAGCCAACGCCGGCAGTGGAGGCGGCGTGGCCGCCTGCAGCCAGCGCCAGCAGTGGACGCGGCCCGACCATCTGGCAACCAGCGCCCAACGCGTGAACGCCTTATGTCTTCCCTTCCTTAGTTTCTCATGTGTCTGCGTTGACTACATCTTCTCTTACTAATCTCCTTAACCATCCAGTTGGGATTATCTTTTGGTGGATTCACATCCTCATCAGGACATACGAGAAGTTCTTGCCTATCCGATCTATTTTTGCTTCCCATCTTTCTTCCACAGCTCAGATTTTCAGAGAACGTTTGCAGTTTTCCTTGCTGTCAAGCAAGATCGGTTTCATCAGAGTTAAACCGAGGACCGAACCGATTTTTCGGTTCACCGAAGCCTCGGTTAGGAGTTCCTCGACTGACCCATCGGTCATGTTTATTTGAAAACCGAATTTCTCAATAACCCGAGGAACCGAACCGATCGGTTCGGTTGGACCGAATGCCCAGGCCTAGCAGGAATGCTGCGATATGCTGGTACCAAGCCCGAGGCGCCTGCTTCAACCCTTAAAGAGAGCGGGAGAGCAAGCACACAAAGTCGGGGTGCTCCGCGTCGACGAAGCTAGTAGGCTGCTCACAGAACACCTGCTCAGCGAGATGACCGTGCAAGAAGGCATTGGAAACGTCCAACTGATGCACAGGCCAGGCGCGCGAGACGGCCAGCTGAAGGACAGCGCGGATCGTGCCCGGTTTCACAACCGGGGCGAAGGTGTCGGTG
The DNA here is from genome assembly GCF_003073215.2 of Triticum urartu. Lineage (NCBI taxonomy): Eukaryota > Viridiplantae > Streptophyta > Magnoliopsida > Poales > Poaceae > Triticum > Triticum urartu. Next base: position 473,802,195 of record NC_053024.1, on the reverse strand, counting down.
AAGTCCATGCCCGCATGCTGCCGAAAGCCGCGAACCACCCATCGAGCCTTGTAGCGCTCAAGAGAACCGTTCGGGCGAGTCTTGTGGCGAAACACCCACTTGCCAGAGATGATGTTGGCACGGAGGGGTCGTGGAACAAGCTGCCATGTGCGGTTGCACTGTAGGGCATCGAACTCCTCCTGCATCGCAGCCAGCCAATGGGGATCCCGAAGGGCGGCATGAGCGGAGGTGGGGATGGGTGATGGCGTTGATGTCGAGGCAGCGCACGCATACTCGTCGAAGGAGTAGCGCATGCTCGGCCGATGCACGCCTGCACGGGCATGGGTGACCGGGCCAGCAAGGGCGGCGGGGGCCACGGCCACGGGGGCACCCGCGGCGGCGGGGGCCGCGGCGTTAGGGGCCGCGACGGCGCCAGCCGAGCCAGCCGTGGAGGAGACGACGGGCGAGGTCAAGGTCGAGCCCGGCGTAGGAGTATCAGTGCTGGCCGGGGTGGCGGGTGGGGTGCCCGCTGGCTCGACCTCGGGCGAGGGAGCCGGGGACCCGGGGGCCTGGTCGGACTCAACCTCGGGTGAGGGAGTCGAGAACCCGGGAGGGGGCGGCAGAAGGCGTCGGGCCGAGGGGGGCGCCGGGGGATGCCGCCGCGCATCGCACCAGGTAGGGGGCGTGGGGGCTGGAGCCGAAGGAGCCGCGGTCGGAGGAACCTGAAAAAAGGGAACACCGTCTCGACGAAGTACATGTGCCTCGAGGTGTACACGCGATGAGTGACAGGATCATAGCACCGGTAACCTTTGGTGTTGGGAGGGTAGCCAAGGAAGATGCATGGGACGGAGCGGGGTGCAAGCTTGTGTGGTGTGGTGGACGCGGTGCTAGGATAACAGAGACACCCAAATATGCGAAGACCATCATAGGACGGTGGTGTACCGAAAAGAAGGTGGTGAGGGGCATAGTTCCACCGGGGACGACACGGATGAATGTTGACTAAGAGAGAGGCGGTGGCGAGGGCATCGGGCCAGACCAAGCGGGCACGTTTGCATGAAAGAGCAACGTGCGGACGCAGTCATTAAGAGTGCGGAGAATGCGCTCGGCGCGGCCGTTCTGCTGTTAAGTGTAGGGGCAAGTCAAACGGAAGGTGGTGCCATGAGAGGCGAGAAGTGAGCGAAAAGCGACGTTGTCAAACTCTTTTCAGTTATTAGTTTGGAGTGCAAGTATGGGGCGACCGAACTGAGTGGTGACATAGGAGTAAAAGGTAGTGAGTGTGGCTAAAGCATCGGATTTACGACGAAGAGGAAAAGTCCACACATAACGAGAATAATCATCTAAAATCACCAAATAGTATAGATAGCCCGTGTTACTCGCAACGGGAGACGTCCAAACATCACTATGAATCAACTAAAACGGAAAAGTAGAAACTGAAGTAGACGCACGTGCTTGCCCAAACGACAAGCCTCACAAGTATGCTCGTCGAGCTTATTACATGAGAAAGAAAAACTCCTAAGAATCTAACGCAAAATGACGGGGTTGGGGTGGCCCAAGCGAGCATGCCAAAGGTCGACGCCGACGGAAAGGGCGACAGGTGTGGAAGTGGACGCGCCGGCGTGAACGGGATAAAGCTCGTCAGGGCTATCACATCGCTGAAGCACCATCCGGGTACGGGCATCCTTCACAGAAAAACCAACACTGTCAAATTCAACAGTAAGAGGATTCTCACGAGTAAGACGACGAACAGAGACTAAGCTAGTGACTAAGTCAGGTGAAACAAGAACGTTAGACATAGTGATAGGTGTGGAACTAGAAGGAAAACTAGTGCTACCGACATGGGTGATGGGTAAAGAGGAACCGTTGCCAACGGTGATGCGAGTGGGAGTGTGAACAGGAGTGGAGGAGGAAAGGTTACCGGGAAGAGCTGTCATGTGCGCAGTAGCACCCGAGTCCATGTACCAATCGCCTCCACCGCCATAGTTTCTCGGCGACGGCGCCGAGTGTAGGGCGGCCAGGAGGGCAGGGTCCCACGGTGCAGGTGCCGGCGGTGGCAGCTGGCCTCCATAGGGCGGCGCCTGGGCGGGCGCGCCGTAGCCACCGAGGGGTGGCGGCGCGAGCGGGGCACCGTAGGGCTGGTAGGGGGCGCCGACGAACGCCTGGTGACCCGCTGGACGGGGGCCAAGGAGACCCGGTGCAGGATCCCGTGGGACGGGCATATGATAGGCGTGGACGACGCCCGCCCACGGGTTCTGCCCGGCGGCCCATGGCGGAGGCGGCTGCTAGAAGCGGGGCGCCACCCCTGCACCTGGCGCCTGTTGCTGTTGCGGCTGCTGCTGGCGGCGGCCTCCGCCACTCCGCCGGTTGCGCCGGCCCCCGCCACCTTGCGGCTGCTGGGGAGGCGCGGGGGGCGTGGGCTCAGCGGATAGTAGCCGGCGGGCACGGGTGGCGCGGGCGGACGGGGGGCGGCCGGAGGAGCAGGGCCGCCGCGGGTGGTACCGGCGGCGAGGGCGGTGTGTTGGACCCGCTGCTTCAGCTTCGTCATCCAGCGCTCCTCAAGTTTGAGGTACGCGACAACGCGCTGGAAAGTGGGTTGCGGTAGCAGGGTGAGGTTGGACGCCGCGTTGCCGAAGTCCTCATTAAGACCAGCGGTGAGAGTGCTCAGCATGAGGTCATCAGAGACCTTGGAGCCGATGTCGCGAAGCTCGTCGGCGAGCATCTTGAGCCTCATCCAGTACTCGTCGATGGTGGAGTTGTCCTGATGACAGCCGAAGAACTCCTGCTGTAAGAAAACATGGCGCTAAAGTTTGTTGTCGGTGAAGAGCGCGTTGATCTTGCCCAACACGGTGCAGGCGTCGTCGTCCACAGCGACGACCGTGTGGAAGATGTCTGTCGAGACCGTCTGGTAGAACCAACAGATGATCGTGGCCTCGCTGGCGGACCACTCCGGGTCGCCGCGCATGTACGCGCTATCCACAGAACTGTCGATGTGCTCAGTGAGATAGTACTCACGGAAGACGAGATTGAAGTAGGTCTTCCACGCGTAGTACGACGTGCTGGAGTTGTCGAGACGGATAGGGACTCGGGCCTCAATATTGAGGTCACGGATGGCAGCAACGGAGGGCTCGGGGCCAGCGAAGGGGTTCGACGAATGAGTCATGGAGGAGCCGGGAGAGGAGGGCCACGACATGACGGCGGCGGGCGGGTGCGGGTAAGGTTAGGGTTGGGAGAGGAGATGGCAGCAGCGGCGGGGCGTGGCTGCAGTGGGAACGGCGCGGCGGCTAGCGATGCAGCGGTGCAGGATGGAAAAGGCAGCGTCGCGAGGCTAGCTAGCGATGGGTCAACTCGTCAACGAGGCTAGCTAGCACCGGGATGGAAAAAGCAGCGTGCGAGGGCAGCGGTGCAAGGCGCGCGGGCTGCAGCGGCCTGGGACGTGCGGGCGGAAGCGGGTGGTGGGGTGCGGCGGCGACGACAACGGCGCGTGGAGGCGCGGCGGCGGCGGCTACCCTAGGGTTAGACCGAAAAGGATGATACCATGTAGAGAGATGATGTATTGATAGGGTGCTCGCGCACATATATATATTACAAGGGAAGGCCTTTACCTCAACTATACAAGACTAGGAGGTGGGCCACAACTCCAATACACGTGCAATACAAAATATATATTCAACAGTATGGATATGGAGGTTGCCGAGGTAGCGAGCAAACTTAAAGGGCATGTTTGGGACTGCTCTGCTTCTTAAAATTCAACTCTGCTTCGGAAAACACAAGCCAAACAGGGGTAGCTCCACAATATGCCGCTCCGCAAAAAACTAGAATCTGGGGTACAACTCCTAGTTTTTTATGAAGCTTCTCAGGGGGTGCTTCACAAAACTCTAGAAGCTGGAGTTGGGTGGAAATTACCCACCACTGCCACCAGTAAGTAGATACCCCTTCGTTTCTCCGCCCTCAACCAATCAAATACATCCTTTCCATCAAATTTCCCATTCTTGAAGCTGGAGCTAGATGGAAGCCAAACATTCTCTTTGATAGTGCTACAACTTCTGCTTGAAACTGCTCCAAAGTAAATTTAGTGGAGCGAAACTGATTTTGGTGAAGCAGAGCAGTCCCAAACAAGCCCAAAGTCACCATATTTCAGCCTTCGTATCTTTTTACCCATTTTCTCATTCAAACACTTTGATTCCTTTCAAAAGTAAACGTCTATTCTTCTCTTCATTATTTGTTGGTTTACTTATATCCTTTTTTACATTTTTTGTTCTTTTCTTTTCTCCTATTTATATATATTTTAGAATGTTCTAAAATATATACAATTTTTAAATAATTTTAATTTATTAATTTTGTGAAAATGTTCATGGGGTACTTCCAAAAAATTCATATGTATTAAAAACAATTCATTGCGTAGTCAAAAAAATCATCATGCATTAAAAATGTTCATCACATACTAAAAATTGTTCATCATGTATTAAGAAAATGTTTATGGTATATTAAAATTTATAGTGTAATTAAAAGATGTAAATTGTGTATTTAAAAATTATCCATCATGTATTTTCAAAATTTTGTGTAATGAAAAAACTGTTCATCTCGCATTAAATAAACGTTCACCATGTATTTTAAAAATGTTCAACATATTTGAAAAAATCATTGTCTATTAGAGATTATTGATATATATATATATATATATATATATATATATATATATATATCTGCGAAAATGGTGTATTTAGAAAAACATTTAACATGCATTTAACAAATGCTTAATGTGCACTTTACAAATGTTCAAGAAGTGTTTGAGAATATGTTCAACTTTTATGCAAAATATGTTCAACGTATATCTTAAAAATGTTGAACATGTATTAAAAATGTATCTGAACTAAATTTCAACGTGTATTTACAAATGGAAAAAAATAGTGACCATTTTTTAATATTTGACAAACATTTTATAAATACATGGTGACCATTTTTAACACGTGATATAATTAATAAATGTTGGTACACTAAACCCGAGAGTTTTAAACGTTCATAAATTTCAAAAAAGGAAAACTAAATTTGAAGTAATATTAAAAAGTAAAAAATAAAACTGGCTAAAATATGCACCCCCTCTGTCCCGCAAATTAAACCTTTGCAAAATCAAGCGAAAGGTTTATAAGACCAGTATAGAAGCTTCCCATAATCTCTCACAATCAATACTGGGCCGGCCTACTCTACCAAGCGCTTCATTCATCCCGGAATAAGCGGGGTATAGCTCTCGTGCATGCTTGGTTTCCATTCGTCCTTTTGTGTGTTCCTCCTTACCTGGTCCGGTAGAGCCCGTGTGAGCTAATACGAGGCATGGGCTATGTTTTGCACATTGTTTGGTTGTTTGTATTGCCTCTCCTCGCATGAGAGCAAACCACAAGAACGACATTTGATTGCACCTTCGTGCTCCCAATGCAACGGTACATGCGCGATGATCGTTACTCTCAACTCTTATCCGCAAGGTGAACTTATCTCACACCACCACACTTGGAATAACTTCATCGATGAACATGAAATAAAAGACTTACAACAGGAGAGTTGTGTGAAACAATGAGATGAAGCTAGTGTGCGATGAATTTGACAAGTTCATCTGGAATAAGTCAAAACTTGAACATGAAATTGTCTATATTCGTTCTATGACCATTGAAATGAAAAGTTTACAACACAATAGTTATGTGAAACGACGAGATGAAACTAGTGGTCAAAAGAAATTTTAAATAATTGACCGCGTGCGAAATATTTGAAAAAAATTGTATGCTGTGGCCTACTCTTAGTTTCGTCCGGGAAATTTTCTACATGCGACTCAGGTAACCAAACAGTCTAGATTATGTCCCTGGCATGCATAGGTGTTTCATGGATCCGGCTTGCCTGCTCCCTCCCCATGCTCCCATCCGTGCTCCCACTTCATCCTACGGTTGTCTTTTTTTTCCTTTTTTCTTTCTAATCTAATCATCCCCCCTGATTTTAAGGAGATGGAACTGGATCTTTATTTTGTTTCAATCAAATCAAGCCACATACACAAAAGCACGGATGGGCATACGCCGGGGAGCAGGCAAGTCTAGTCCGTGTTTCATGGGCCATCAAACATGCCATTCATCCTTCAACCAGAACCGATTCTAGTAGAAAAGAATTTAGCACCTCACCCCGCAATATTTAGCAATCATAGAAGTGGCGCCAAGGTTTCTTACCATCAAGTTTTGACCAACGATGGCCAAACTAAGTGCAAACAAACTTAAAATTGACGATTTCACCCCTGTTCGCCAACAAATTGGAAGAAGACATGTTGGGTGCGCAACCATGTTATCCTATGATGGTAGGCTTCTGCTCATAAAATTAGTCTTCTCAGCATTGTCAATATTCCTTATGAGTATCCTGGCTCTTCCGACAGCTATTATTAACCAAATCAACAAATACCCAAGAAACTTCCTTTGGGAGAAATCTGGTTAAGAAAATGTTGGGCCTGCTCTTATTGCTTGGAAAAATGTGTGCAAACCAAAAACTCATGGGGAGGCTGGGTATTTTGGATGTTACTCTTCATAACAAGGCCTTCGTGTTGAAAATTCTGGACAAGTTCTTCTCCCTTGGGTTAAACTGATATGAGAAAGCTATTACTTAACAAATCTCCCTCGAATAAGAATGGAAGGTCTAGCTGGTGGAAGCAGCATCTTAAGCTTTTAAATCATTCAATCTGAATTCTGGATGCAAAGTTGGAAATGGTCAGACTATTCCTCTTGTATGACAAGTGGCTAGAGCAACCATTAATTCACAAATATCCAGAGGTTCACTCCTTTGGCATTAGTGATATATGTCTACCTCCTTGCGTCGCCCCTGCAGGCGACCCGGGGGGAAACCCTAGCCACCACGTCTCGCACCTCCTCCGCCCCTTTCCCTCCTTGCCTTCGTCCGCAGCGCCGCCGCGCGAAGCCTGGCCAGCTGGGCGGCGACGGGGCTTCTTCCCATTCTCTTCATATTGGCTGGCGCGGGACAACGGGGTCGAGAGGAGCGCCGGGCGAACGTGGGGTTCGGCGGCGCGGCGAGCGAGTCTTCCCGCGGCGCGGCGGTGGCGGCCTGTGTGTCGCGAGGTGGTGGCTGCGTTGGGCCTGCCTGATGGTTGCGGGTGCCGCGGATCCAGATCGGACCCATCTGGATCCTGTCTTCGGACTCCGTCGGCCGCCGCAGGGTGGTGATGGTCGTCACTGGCCACGTCGGACTGCTGGTTCCGGCGTCTGGAGATCTACAATGGGTCCTTCTCGATCCTCCTTTCTGGTGGGTCGAGCCCCATGGCTCTTGCATCTTCACAGGTTTTGAATCGTGGCTCGTTGCCGGATCCGGAGCAGACGAAAGTTTGGTGGCATAGGATGGGGACCGGAGAAAACTTTGGTCGGCTAGGCCGGCCCGGCATCGGCGACGTCACTCGACGATGTTACCCTCCGAGAAGGCGAAGCGAGGTCTCTCCTATCTACCTCCGAACCCCTCCCGGACGAAAGTCTAAAATTAAGTCTGGATTGGGCGGCGGCGGTGTCTTGCGCGTCCTATCCTCCATGGAGGCGCCGTCTTGGGAGGACCTGTTGTTCGGGGGAGAGATGCTGTGGATGGTGGGCTTCGAGTACCTCCAGCATTGTCCTGGTTGGGACCTCAGGTCTTAAATGTTAGGTTTGGATGCGAGGTCTGTTTGGTATTAAGCCCAGACTATCAGCCCCCCTTCATCAACTGGTTAGGAGTAGCGACAGTTGTTGCCTAGACAGTGGCTTTAGTCTTACTGTTGTATGACTTTGTACGGTCTTGTGTGAATAATTAATAAAATGGCTGCATGCATCGTCCAGATGCAGAGGCCGGGGTCCTCCTCCTTTTCTAAAAAAAATGAAGATCCAACACTATTTTTTTCACACACCTTTCATTGCTCAAGCTTTTCTCCAGAATACGGAACTTCAGACTCTTGTTACTCAACACAACAACCCTTATTAGACTCTAGAGATATGAAAATGTCAGGACCGAATAATAATTTTTTTTCTTCCATCAAGATGCGCAAATACCTCTGTATGGGTGAGGAGGCTCATGTCGTATTCAAATGGATTTGGAAAAGTGCCAACAAACTATGCACATAGGATCTTTTGGATGCTTCTAAATGACAGAGTCAACACCGGAAATCTCCTAAGAAGGAAAACTATGCATCTAGACTCTAGAGTGATATGATTTTGCTTTTTTTGCAATGAAAAGGCAGAAGAAACATCAATTCATCTTTTTTGGGATTGTGTTTTTTCACAGGGGTGTTGCAACAACATAACTCTAGCCAAGCAGAGGAGTACTTCTTAATCTGAAGCATTTCCCGCGCGAACACAAATGAAGATCAGTTAGTTTGAATTAAAGACATTTGAATTTGCTGGCATGACATGGTGCCAAAGAAACGACATACCCATCGGCTGCGCCGGGGAGGTATCGGAATCCAGGAATCCGCTCGTCCGCTGTGTAACTAATGCTAGGAGAACAGCTTTTGGAGAATCTTAGGTAAAGCTTGCCGGTACCAAACAAACGGATGGATAACAAGACCGTGCAGTTGACATGATGGGTAGGTAGTTCATGTTGTTGTTTTTGTAATCATGATAAAACGATACAACAACTATTTTTAAATGTTCACTTGCCAAATTATTTTGGAGAACAATTCATATAGCCTTTAGCATTGCTCCTTCAGTTGTCATTGACTCGTTGCTTGCAACGTGGTTAGCTGAGGTTGAGCATATTACTGCTGCTCGTATTCGGATTGGAATATGTGCGCTTCTTTGAACTATATGGAACTGTAGAAATGATATGATTTTTAACAGACAACACACTTTAACTTTCTTGCAGGTCATCTTCAGAGCTATGGTTTGGATTCGTACGTGATCCTTACTTACTCCTATGGACTTCAAGGAGGCTTTGGTTACTAGGTGCAACCAGTGAGAGATGGTAGCACGAGCTATATTCAACCGGTTCGAATGACGATCACATAACAAGATAGGAGTCTAGGGGGCTTATCCTTTTCATTGCCTTACCGGTTGCGATTTTGAGCATGTATTTTTTATTTTTTTTTGTTTCACTTCGTTTGCGAGCTGTAATATTTTGATGACTTTGTGCTACTTCGTGGATTTTTAATATTAAGATGATTGCATGCATTATTATAATGTAGAAACCGGATATGCCTCCATTTAAGAAAAAACAAGACAGTGCAGGAAATGACCACAAGGAAGACTCTGATTAGCAGCACCGCGCTCACGGCTCCCAAGTCCCAAACTTATTACTTATGCAAGCAGTAGTTTGGATTTCGGTTGTGGTAAGAGTAGTTTACGAGAACCAAGAAGCAGCATCTTCCGGCTGTTAGGCATGGCATGGACTGACGAACTTGCGATTTAGCAGCAGCTATAGGGGTGTTTGTTTTCAGGGATTTTTTGTGTAGGGACTAGAAAAAATCCTTTTTAAAGACTTTTTTACTAAACGGGAGAGACTTTTTAAGGGCTAAACTAGTCATTTGGGACTAAATGCAAAAGACTATTAAGGAGAGTCTTTTTCGGACTTTTTGAAACTTTTTCAACAATGCTCCTCTATGCACTTATTAGTCCGCCACCCCATGATGTTGTTTGATTGTTATTTTTCTATATACTAGAGGCAACATGGTTATTTAATAACCTCTAGGAAAGGATTATGGACTTTTTAATCTTTGGAAATAAATAGGAAGGAACTTTTTAGGACTAAGGACTTTTTAGTTGGGACTAGAAAAAATCCTAGAACCAGAGAACCAAACACCACCGCAGTATGGACGGATGCTTGGTCACAAGTAAACTAAACCGTGGCTTCAAGTAAACCTCTGCGGCGACAGCAACTTGTAAGCTGACGTCCTGATATGCTCCTCTTTCTTTCTGATGATGGTTCTCCTTCTCCTGACGCGGCGTTGTCCCGGGATCGACGAATGATTGCGCCGGCTGCTCGCTTCCAGGGCTTGTCACCCGATCAACACATCCGATCCCGATCCGCGGAACATTGCACCGCATTTCCGCTGTAATCTGGGCTTGGGGGCCATGCCGCGCTGCTGTCACGGAAGATTCTCGAGGCGGCTGAGCTCGCCCGTTACTCCAACTCACTAGTCGCAGAACGCAGAGTGCTTTGCTTGCAGTTGCAGCGGGCGGGAGGAGCAAAGGCACCTACTCCTACACCCACCAGCCGTTGATCGTGAGCTGTGTGGAGGAGGCCAGACTGTAAAATGCAGGCCACCGCATTCCCCAGCTCCTCTGTTCTTCATCAGCTATAAGAACGCGCGCTTCGCCCTGATTTCCTCCGGCATTATCTCGCACACACTCACTCGCCTCCTCCGCAGTTCTTGCTCGAGCACCGCATCTGCGACATTTTCTTTCTCGCAGCTAGGATCATGGCCTCCAACTCCAAGATCTTCCGCGCCGTCGTCATCGCGGCCGTCGCCGCGTCTTCCTTCGCCGGGGTCGCTCTGGCCGCCGACGAGCCCGCGCCGAGCCCGACGTCCGGTGCCGCAGCTTTCTCCTCGTCGCTCCTCGCCGCCGTGCTCTGCCCGGCCGTGGCCTTCCTCGTTGGCAGCATGCGCCACTGAGCTGGCCGAGGTCGCAGCTGCCGCGCGTGTCCACAGGCTCGCTCCATGCCGGATTTCAGGGTGAAGATGGCCGCTTTTCTTGCGTCATCTTTGCGCGTTGTTCGTTTATACTACCTCCTTGATTTGATAGTCTTCCTATGTGTACCCGTCGATGCTGTTAGTGTTGTTTTTTTTTTGAGAAAGTCGATGCTGTTAGTGTCGGCTGTGTTTTTCTTTTCATGTGCTACATAGTTTATGTGTATTGATTCAGATATTTGTCAGAATTTGCTCTACTAATCATGCTCTCTGTATTGGTCCCCGTATGGATTTAATCTCTTGCTCACGCTCAGGGACTTTGTCAATCTCGTGAAGTTTTTTATGGCTTCAGAGTTTCATAAGAAACGATTATCGACACCTTCTTTTTTCGCATAATTTCTGCACGAAGTTGACCGGTTTTCCATCGGGCGCGCCGGGCAGCAAAATCATCCACTCAGCAATCCTACGAGGACTTGTTTTTCTGCATCCCAACAGACTCCCGACGAGAGTACTCGACGGTGATAATCGCCGCGGCAACTTGGGTTCTTCGAGCCGCAGAGCGCGCGCGCGCGCGCAGCCCTTGCCCGGCCGAGGTCGCATCGCAACTCGTCGCATGCCTCATCCAGCAGGCAGCAGCGCGCGGCTACAGCTCCTCGTGCGAGTCCACGCGCCCGTGCCGGCGCTGCAGGTACGTCATGGCGAGGCTGGCGTGCATCGCCGCGCCGTACGGGAGCGCGCCTTCGTCGACGAGGAAGTGCGGCGAGTGCGCGTCGTGCACCGACCCGGCCGCCTCGTTCCGTATCCCGACGAAGTAGAAGTGGGAGCCCGGCACGGCCTCGGAGAAGGCCGCGAAGTCCTCGCTCCCCATGCACGGCTCCATGGCGCCCCGGACGCCGCCGGCGCCGAGCATCTCCGTGGCGACGGCCTCGAAGTGCGCGTGCAGCCCGGCGCTGTTGATGGTCGGGGCCAGCAGGGGCCGCCCGCCGGCGTGGAAGTCCACCGCCGCCGCGCACCGGTGCACTGCCGACTGCGCCACGATCACCTCCTCGATCCGCCGCTTCAGCCGCATGAACCCGTCGTTGGAGAAGCACCGGAAAGTGCCGCCGATCGTGACCGAGTCCGGGATCACGTTGAACGCGCCGCCTCCCCGGAACCTCGTCACCGTCACGACCTGCGCCCGCAGTAATAATGTCTCAGTCGGAGATGCCATATCGCCATTGCCGTCAGGAGGGAGCAACAGAGCTCGTCGTGTGCGTGGTGCGTACCTGGGAGTCCAGGGGATCGGCCTCCCGGGAGACGAGGTTCTGGAGGGCGAGGACGACGCTGGAGGCGGCCACGACGGGGTCCACGCTGCTCTGGGGGATGGCGGCGTGGCCGCCCTTCCCGGTGATCACCGCTTCGAAGAAGCCGCAGCCGGCTAGCAGCGGGCCGGCCCTCGACCCAACCACGCCGGTGGGGAGGATCACGGTGACGTGGAACCCGAAGATGGCCTCGACGTTGTTCACGACGCCAGCCTCCACCATCTTCTTGGCCCCGGTTCCCACCTCCTCTCCCGGCTGGAAAAGAAGGATCACCGTCCCCTGCCACAAAGATAGAGCCAGTTTGTGAATCATTTGAAAGATAGTAGATGCCCCTGTTATCACTGATGGTTTGAAATTAACTGGGATTGACTCATTTCCTTAAGTCTCAGCAGAATTTGTTGTTCTCGGGACAACAGTACGCTGAACAATTGAAAATATTAGAAATATGATTTGCTTTGATAGTAAATTTCCTACAGATCCTGCTGAAGTGATCTACAATGTTTTGGACCAACTAATGGGCAGTCGCTTGAAATTCTTATCTGGGCCAGTTACTTTTTTATAGCGTGTTCAACAACGGAAATTGCCTTTGGAGCTCGCCCTCCAAATTCAAATTTCATCAAATTTCATGTTTTTACATTTCAAAAAATTCTGAAAAAAAATATAGATATACATAAAGGCATAACACGCATGTGTATAACTTTTCAGGGCAAAATGTGTTGAAATGAGGGTTGTGCAAAAAAGACAAATCTGGGGCTTTTTAACACAAGATACTATTCATCCTTTCAGCCCATGGATTTGTCCTTTTTGTACAGGTGGCATTTCAATGTATTTCATCCTGAATTTTTACACACATACACATAACATACTTGTTTACTTGCACAATTTTTTTCAGATTTTTCTGAAACCGAAAAGTTTAAATTTTGCAAAAAAAATGGCCTCCATGGAGACCGAGAGCCAAACGTCCGTTCTCGTCCAACAAGTGGTTTACTCTTTGATTAAGAAAAAAGAGACCGAATAATTAGTCGATTTTGAGTGACATAAAACATAAAACATAAAATATTCATTAAATATAAACAGCGTGGTAGAATGAAAATTATCATTTGTGTTTGCATGTTCAGGTGGGGTTTTTTCCCTGTGTGTGGTTGCATGTTGTGGTGGGTCTTTTTCATGCTTGTTGCATGGTGAGGTGGTATGCTTCCATGTTGAGAGAAATAGGTTGGTGGGGGCTAGCCTTCGATTGGGGCTCTGAGGTTTTGATGGTATTTGTTGATACTCAGCACGTTGTTGGGAAAATGTTTTGCAATATATATGTTGCAACTTGACGTGGGGTTTTCTATATGTGTGATTTCATGTTGTGATGGTTTTTTTTCTGTGCATGTTGCATGGTCAGATAGCATGCTTGCACGTCGAGAGAAATAATTTATTTAAGGCTAGCTATTTAGATATACAAGATTTAATACATGTGGTGGTGTCACCTTAAAAATTAAATGAACAAGAAAAATAAAAAATGTAATATTAACTTTTCTAAGAAAAATGAATTAGTGGCATTGATATTATCCTTAAAGATGAAAGAAAATGAAAAATAAAATAAATTTTGCACATAAATTATGTTTTTCATAATATGCAAAAAGTACATGATAGTGGATTTTTCTTTTAAAAAGCAAATTTGCAAGGAAGGAATGAATTAGTGGCATTATTTTACCCATAAAGAAAGCTAATGAAATAAAAACTAATACATGATAAAAATAAATTTTCTAAGAAATAATGAATTAGTGGGATTGGTATTACCCTTGAAGAAAAAAAATACATACAAATTTGCACTAAAATTGTACTATTTGTAATATGCAAAGAACAAGCATATAAAGAGTGCAATTTTACTATCGCAAAAAATAAAAGTGAGGTTTTCTAAGGAAGAATGGATTCATGGCATTGTTATTACCCTTAAAGAAGAAATAGCGTAAACAAATAAAACAAAAATAGAAATTGCACAATTCATAATATGCAATAATTAACATATAATAGTGAAATTTTCACACTCCAGTAGAATTCACACACATATTGTATAGTACTTGTGTGTATACACATACATTAAAAAGAAGCCATTTTCTAAGAAAAAATGAATCAGTGTCATTGATATTGCCTTAAAGAAAAAAAAATCTTGCACATAATTTGAACAGAAATTGCACTTTTATAATATGAAAAAATAGACATGGAATAGTGAAATCTTCACATTCTAGTGTAATTAACATCCATATTGTACAGTAATTACATGTTTACACTTACACTCACCCAACAACCAAAAATACCCAAAAAGAAAAAAATGAAAAAATCGCACTGAAAAGAAAAAGAAAGGCGAGCACACATAAAAACAAACAAAAACAAGCAACAGATAACGAGCTTCAAGCCCAATAAGAAAATTGACTAAGACCAGACCAGGTCCTGTCGTAAATTCAGTCCAACCCATCATGAAACAGTGAAAAAAAAAGACAACACAAATCTTGACACAAAGAATGGAAGGACAAAGATTCGACCAACCCAAATTAAAAAAAGGGCAACTTACATATAGCTAAAAGTGATAATGTTTGTCATGATATCAGTTATTGGGGCATGTGCGGAAAAGCAAAGGGCAAAAAAGCATTGCAGCTGGGGTGGAAAGGATCAAGTGGGTGTTGCAAGAAGCTTTTGCAAGGAGCTATGGGTGGACAATGAGAATCTCGAAAACACACACTTGGTGAATCAGTATCCTAGTGACACTAATAATGTAACTCTGTTTCACTAGGAGAGACAAAACCTCTGGAATCGATGCCATGCCAAATTAAGCTTGCCACTTCTACCGCTGCCTCAGGCTAGTCATAATGGAAGTAACTTAGCAAGTAATATAGCGCACTCCGAATTTTTTTTACTTATGTGGCATGTAGTTAATGAAAAGTGGTAACATAAAATGTTACTGTAACATAGCGTTTTCCAAGACAAGATGAGTCTACAAGCTAATTAATGAAGTCCTTTATGACACTACTATTATGTTACTTTACACTATGAAGGTAGTAATTTAGACTAATGTCATATGCATGACACTAGTATAAGTTACTCCTGGCCAAGTCAAGATCATTGCAATATATCCCGTTGGTCGAGCTAACACTGCCCGAAGCAGGAAAAGAAACAAAGCTTCTTGTGGCCCTCCTCGACCCACAGACTCCCTCGACGCCAGCCCGTGGGTCACTGCAAAGGTTGAAAGAGACGTCTGACGTGTCCCAATGAAAATGCTACGTGACGGTCTACCAAGTGTGCTCCGTCAAAGTTTATAATCAGCGGTGCAGTGCAGGCCGACTGCTCGAGGATGGTCCACGATAAATGATTACAAAATCATCCCGTCCATTACCATTGGGAATTCAAAAGGGCTGCTCGATGAGACAAAAGCGGATCTTGACACTAGATCATCTTTTGTTTCTTTGTCGAAAAGAGGCCGTCTCGTTGCTCGAAAGAAACAAAACCGGTGAGATGGAGAGGACGAGGGGGCCTTTGAAATGAGAGCGAGTGATCTTGCCCGAGCCTGGAACAGAAATATCTGAGGAATCCGCCCGGAAAAGGACGGCGCAACAAACTAATGGTGCTGCCGCTAACTGTTTCTGAATAGAGCCGCGCATGGCCCATCGTGCGAAATCTGTTGAGCGGCCGAGTCCAACGCTAGCTGATTAATGGTTTCGAATGAGGCAGTTGGCAGCTAGAGAATCGAGCTGACTGCTCCATGGTGAGTTGGTGACAGTTTGTTCATGGTAGTCAAGCAGCAGGAGGAGGAGGGAGGGGCAGTGACCTGCAGGTCGTTGCGGTGCTCGTGGAGGATCCTGGCGGCGCCCAGCAGCATCGCCGTGTGCGCGTCGTGGCCGCAGGCGTGCATCTTCCCGCCCACCTTGCTCCGGTGCTCCCACTCCACTTCCTCCTGAAACGGATCAAACATAGCCAGGGGTTTCACTCGGTGCGGGAATGCCCGACTTGTTTGTTGCTCTGATGCACTGTGAGTGTAAACTGAAGCGCCGCATGTTTCGGAATCCAGAAGCACGCCGAGGGGCAAGGAAACGTGGCAAGAGCATGGGCGCGAAAAGTCCTGTGGCCTCGGCAGCAGGGACCGCGCGGCACGTACGCACCTGCAGCGGGAGCGCGTCCATGTCGGCGCGCAGCGCGACGAAGGGCGGGCGCCCGGTGCCAACGGCCGCCACGACGCCGGTGCCGGCGACCGGGTGCTCGTACCGCACGCCCATGCCGTCCAGCTCCCTCCTCACCAGCCTGCTCGTCTCGTGCTCCTCGAACGCCAGCTCGGGCCGCTCGTGGATGGCCCTCCTCACGCCGGCCATCCACGCCGCGAACTCGGGCCGCTTCGCCCGACTCAGCACGTCGGCGCCGCCCGCCTCCGAGCCCGAGGCACGGCACCACAGCGCGGCGACTACGGCCAGCAGCACGGCGCGCGCGTGGACGCCCATCGGACGGCGGCGCGGCGTGGCGATCGGTCGAGGACGAACAAAGCCGAGGCCGGCGGCTTGCGTTGCGGGTGGGTGTGGAGGCCGAGCGCGCGTGTGGTGCGCATATATACGCGTGCGCGACCGCGACGTATATCGTTTTTGTATGGCCCTGTTTCTTTCTTCCTTTCTTCGCCGGGTGCTGCCGTGAAGCGGACGGTAGTTGTGCGCGCCTATCTTGCGCACGGGGCAAACGTGCCTGAGGGCGACGTGCCGGCGCGCCGCGGCGGCGAAATCGACACATGTGTGAGGGAAGCCATGGATGGACGGAGCATCGCCATCCACCATGGGCGTCGTCGGAGGCTCGGGAGCTTGACGAAATGACGACGAGATCGTTCGTGCGAGCTCGGCCACGGCCGGCCGTCGTCGGTCGTGGACTCGTGGCGGGACACGGCCCAACCAAATTGAATGTCTCCCTTGTGACTTGTGAGTGACTGGCTAACCACTATAGCCCAGCTCAATACGATCGAAACGCGCGGATATGCTCACTCCACATCCTCCGCGTGACCTCGTGGCCAAGCTGGCGACTGTGAAGTTTGACGAACCGGCTTCAAGCAGCGATCGTCATGGTCGATCGTGCCTGGTAAACTTCGCCGGCACTTGCAACGAAGTTGACATGTCCGGGTTCCCATGGGGCCTCAACAAGCTGGTGCGAAAAGACGCTTCAATCTGCGAGAGAGGAAACCACAGCTATCCTGAATTATTGAGACGATGATGCCTACTGCCAAGAAATCACAGTACAACAGATAGTACAGATTAGATTAGACCAGACCTAGTCTGACCCGGGTACACTAAGAAACAGCATCAGTAACAAGACCACAATAGTGGCAGGCTGCCAGGGCTGGTCACGTTTATCTCGTTGCCCGTACCAGATGTGAAGGCTCGCAGCGAAAATGCAGCGCCATGACATCACAACCGTGCGCAGTGCGGCTGTCCAGTCCAGGGCATTCACGGAAGATGTCGCGAGCACCATGGCGTCCACCGCAGTAAGGCCAACTCCACCGTGCGACTTCAAACGGACGTCCGGTTTGGCTGGATTTTATCTCTTTGTGGCAGCAATGGGTTCGCCCATGTCCGCGTCTGTCTCTTGGGTCATAGTTTTGTTCAACACGCGGCCGCACCCAAATCATGTCCGGGGTGAACGTGGTTAAAAAAACAGAAAAACTTAAGTAAAATGCCTAAAAAAATAAATAAACGCAGTTAAAAAAACTTAAGATATAATTTAGGGGTCACGGCCACAAAACGGCCCAGTTTCACGGTTCACTTAAACGGCCCAGTGCCATAATTTACATAAAAACAAAATAAAAAAAACGCCACCCGCGCGCTCCTGCCGTGGCCGTCGCCGTCTTCAGTGGCCGCCGGTGTCGTCGTCGTCGCTGACGAGGTCGACGTAGTCCGGCGGCGTCCACAGGTGGGCCGGCGATCCGTGGTGCAGGGGGCGACGTGGTGGAAAGTGGCAGGTGCCTGCACCACATCCTCCCGCAGCGAGGCGTCCCGCTCCGGTGACCGCGGCGGCGTGGGGCACCAGTCCACTCCCCCATGGCGGCCGCCATCTCCGGAGCCGTGCACGACCAGCTCCAGTGCTGGCCCATCAGGCCCGGGTGGAACGCGGCTACCGGCGGCTCCTCCATCACCTCCTCCTTCGCCACCATCTCCAGCTCGGGGATGGCGACGTCGCCGACCGCAGAGAGGGCCGTCATCTCCTCGAGGCCCTCCCATTGGCGCTCATCGTGCGTGCGCATGGAGTCCTTCATGACACGCGCCATGAGACGGGCCTCCTCCTCCGCTGTGATGCGAGGAGGTGGAGGTGGCGACGGAGACGGGGAAGGCAACAGCGTGGGCGTGAGGCCGCGCACCTCCCGACATGGCCACCGCGGCCCCGACACCGTGCCGGCGAAGTAGGACGCGCGCCGCATGTCGTGCTTGTCCTGGAGCCACGTGTACCCAGAGCACGGAGTCGGAGGGCGTTCCTCTGGTCGTAGTAGAGGCCGTCGGGGAGGAGGCGGCGGCGGCGCTCGATCTCATCGCGCTGCGCACGGCCGCTCATCGGCACTGGCGGGATCGGGACCCGGTCCACGGAGAGGTGCCAGCTGTTGGGGAGGTGCACGTCGCTCCACGGGACCGGCGTCCTCGTCTCCCAGTACCGCCAGCACACGTCCACGGCCAGGTACCGTCGGTCACGCTCGCCGGCGGCCCTAGGGGCGATGGTGAAGGGGGCAGGCGCGGGGGCTCGACTCGAGGCGCGCGGTGGTGATGCGGGCTCCTCCTTCATGGAGCCGCGTCGGCGTCCCGAGGAGGAGTCGGCCTAGCGGTCATGCTTCCCCTTGTGGCCATAGTTCCATAGCCCCATGGCTACGGCCGGCCGGCGAGTTTGAGGACGGGGAGCGGCTAGGGTTTGTGGAGTGTCGGGTTTCGAGGCGGCAGAGAGGGGCCGGAGTGGGAAGTGTGGACGGCGACTGGTCCACGGCTTCCCATTTGAAGAAGTACGACGACCGTTCGCTGGGCGGATGACAGGTGGGGCCACCTGCGCGTGCGCATTGATGTTGGCGGGTGGGAGGTAGGCGGCCGCCTACCATGCGGCCCCGACGCGGACAGGCGCGCGTCCGTTCGCTGTCCGCCGCGACCCAAACTCAGCGCAAGTTTGCGTTTTAAATGGGTCGGCGCAGACACAAAACAAACCAGATGGGTCCGGACCGTCACGCGCTGGGCCGCCTCGTTTGTCCCTTTTACGTCAAAAGGACGGGGCCAGACGGAATGGGGTCGCGCGGTGGAGTTGACCTAACTCGCCGACATTTTCACCAGGTGACGAAGCTATGTATCTAGGGTAGGGTCATAGGCCTGACCTAGACACCCTTCCCTAGGACGACATCTTAAAACCAGAAGCATTCAAGGGATAGCATCATCCACTCGACTACAAGTCGTTCCACTCGGAAGATTTAAGGTCACTCGACCGCAACAATTATCACTCGACGGACAGAAGACCTAAAGTCACTCTGCACGACAACAGTCGGACGTTTACTTCATAGACTTAATAGACATTTATGTCACTTAATTACTAGCGTTACCAGTAACGCCCCTTTCTTAATGTACCTTAAACCCTTTGTAACGTGGGCTGGCTGGGGTCCTGGCGCACTCTATATAAGCCACCCCCCTCCACTGGCACAAGGGTTGGCACCCCCTATAAACACACACTCACATAATCCAGTCGACTGCCTCCGGGCACCGAGACGTAGGGCTATTACTTCCTCCGTAAAGGGCCTGAACTCGTAAAACTCGTGTGTACAACTTCGCCATAGCTAGGATCTTGCCTCCTCATACCTACCCCCATTCTACTATCAGTCTTAGATCCACGACAGTTGGCGCCCACTGTGGGGCAGGTGTCTTAGCGACTTTCTGGTGGAGTTGCAATTTTTCTGATTTTCATCATCATGGTTTCCATCGGCGGACTGGTTGAGGGCCGCGAGATCCATCTCGGCGCGCTCGTGTTCATCGCCGACGATTCCGCCTGGCTCCTAGAAGCTCCACTCGACATTGATGCGCTCCCCGTCCGCGGGGCGACACACTTTCGTGCGTGCGTCCGCGGCGTCCTTCTCTGGCAACCGTCAACCCAGTATCGGTCGGTTCCTATGGTGTCCTCATCCCCCGCCACTCGCCGACACAAGTGTTTCAGTCGGTCACGGCTCCAGCGGTGGGTGAGGCACGCGGTGGCCCGCCAGTCGGCCACCTCACATGTCATGGCAATCGAGCCCGACGAAACTCTCTACGCCCTGTTCGACTGGCTCCGTTGAGCCCGCATCCGAATGTGACAGCAGCGATCCCGCGACAGAAGTCTTGATGGTCGACGGACCACCTAGTCCTCCTGGCTTCCCCCGCAACAACGGTGGCGATGGCGGCGGCGACCCGTCGCGCGTCCACGAGGAGTACCGCCCCGAGCCCCTTTCTTCGCAGCGGAGGGAAGAGCTTCGCCGCCGCAACATGGATGCACTTCACACTCCTATCGTTGGAGAAACCACTGAGGCCCGGGCCTTGGAGGAAGCGCGCCTGGCCAACTTGGCTGAGCGCACTCGACTGGAGAACCTGCAGCATGCACTTGACGAGCGTGCTCGGCAGCGGATCCCTGAATCCAGTCGACGGCAGCTTTTTCCGCTTCAAACTCAGGTATACCGCACTTCGATCCAAAATCTCATAGCCGCAGCCCGAATAGCAGAGTCGATCCAGTCTTCCCAGTCGAAGGCAGGCAGGGGTTTGATGCAGATCCGGGCCTTGCTTCGAGCAGCTGGAGAACAGAATACTGCAGTATCTCAGTCGCGGAATAGGATTCATAGCAGGTCTGTGATGGCGGACACAGTCCAGTCGGCTCACAGCCCAAGATCGCCTCCGCGGCGTGAAGGACGTGGGCGCCGACAGGATCAGTACAGAAAACGCGAGCAGTATGATCACCGACTCGACCATGATGACCGTCGTCGAGTGCCCACGCCTCCTTAGAGGAGTGGGTCATACGTGCCTCGGCGGCAGGATGACAGGCGCCCCCACAGCGGCGAGCGAAGGGTACCAGTCGACCCAAGGGAGCCAAACTTTGATGCGAGATCTATTCTCGTTCAAGGTCTGGTCGACAGGAACAAAGCGCATAGAGAAGGTCATGACAGAGATTATCCGACTGGCAGCAGAGTGCACGTTTCCGGTCCCGAGTGTTTCAGCAGAGCCATCAGGGCCGCAGTGATTCCTCCCAACTTCAGGTTGGCGACTGGAGTCAGCAAGTTCACCGGTGAGTCTAAACCTGACACTTGTCTTGAAGATTACCGAGTGGTTGTGCAAACTGGTGGTGACAATGATGAAGTGGCAATGAAGCACCTCCCTCTCATGTTGGAAGGCTCAGCCAGGGCGTGGCTGAATCAGTTGGCACTTGGGAGCATATACAGTTGGGAAGAACTCGCCAGAGTGTTTGTTAGAACTTTTGAGGGTACTTGCAAGCGACCGACAGGGTTGACAGAATTGCAGTGTTGTGTACAAAAACCGAATGAAACCTTGAGAGACTATATCCAAAGATGGATCACGTTACACCATACAGTGGAGAATGTGTGAGATCACCAAGCAATCTGTGCCTTCAAAGAAGGCGTCAAGTACCGGGAGTTGAATCTGAAATTCGGTCGGACGGGAGATATGACTCTGACTCGGATGATGGAGATTGCCACCAAATACGCTAACGACAAAGAGGAAGATCGACTCCGGAGTGGCAAGCACAAAACAGTCGCCCAGGATACTCGTGGAGGTACTTCCAATCGGAAATAGAAGCGTAAGGCCGAGCCAGTTGCTCCTGGTGAGGCCTTAGTTGTGGCTCAAGGAAAGTTCAAGGGGAAGCCCAAAGGGCCCTAGAACCCCAAGAAAGTGAAAGATCAAGACGAAAATGATGTGTTGGATTTGCCATGTCACATTCACACCAAGAAAGATGAAGAGGGTAATTTGATTTATCCCAAGCACACCACTCGGCAATGTCGACTCCTGATCCAGCAATTCCGAGAGAAGCAACCCAAGGAGAAGGAAAAGGAGTCGGACAAGGATGAGGACAAAGAATAGGATGATGATGGTTTTCCCAACGTCAACTCCACTCTGATGATTTTTGCTGATGTTGAGAGCAAAAGTCGATTGAAAGTTATCAACAGAGAAGTGAACATGGTTGCTCCGGCAACACCAAGTTATTTGAAGTAGTCCCAGACTGCCATCACATTCGACCAGTCTGACCATCCAGCACATATAGCCACCCCTGGGAGGCAAGCGTTGATGGTCGACCCGGTTGTTGAAGGCACTCGACTGACTAAGTGCTGATGGATGGTGGTAGTGGCCTGAATATCCTTTATGCCGATACCTTGAAGGGAATGGGGATTCCGATGTCCAAGCTCAACGAAAGTAATATGAGTTTCCATGGCGTTATACCCGGCAAGAAGGTTGAATCACTCGACCAGATCGCCCTTGATGTGGTTTTCGGTGATTCCAAGAATTACCGCAAAGAAAAGTTGATGTTTGAAGTAGTGGATTTCAAGAGTGCTTATCATGCCATTTTGGGTAGGCATGCCTGTGCACGTTTCATGTCTCGACCATGTTATGTGTACCTCAAATTGAAAATGCCTGGTCCCAGAGGAGTGATCACTATCACTGGCAATCGGCAGAAAGCAGAAGAGTGCTTCTAGAAGGGCTCAAAAATTGCTGATGCACAAATGGCGACAGTCGAAATGCAAGAATACCAGAAAAATGCAGATCCGAGTGATTTGCTGCGCTCCAAGAAGCCTGCCACTCCGGTGAAACCAAGCCGATTCATATTCACCCGACCGATCCTAATGCTGCTCCTACTCATATTTCAACTTCACTCGACAGCAAATAGGAAGAAGCGCTCATCCAGTTCCTCCGTGAGAACTGGGACATCTTTGTATGGAAACCTTCCAACATGCCAGGTGTACCCAGGGGACTGGCTGAGCATCGTTTGCGAGTCGATCCGAAAGTAAAATCAGTCAAAGAACATATCCGACGGTCCGCCGTACAGAAGAGAAAAGCAATTGGTGAGGAAGTGGCTCGGCTCCTGGCAGCTGAGTTCATCCGTGAGATTTACCACTCCAAGTGGCTCGCCAATGTTGTTATGGTCCCCAAGAAGGACGACTCACTTCGCATGTGCATTGACTTCAAGCATATCAATTGGGCCTACCTGAAAGATCATTTTCCTCTCCCTCGCATCGACCAAATTGTCGACTCGACTGCGGGGTGTGAGCGTTTGTCTTTCCTAGATGCCTATTTTGGGTACCATCAGATCCTACTGTATGGACCCGATGAGATAAAAACAGCTTTCATCACTCCATTCAGATGCTTTTGTTATGTCACCATACCATTCGGTCTCAAGAACGCTGGGCCACATTCATGAGGATGATTCAGAAGTGTGTGCTCACTCAAATCAGTCGGAATGTGGAAGGATACATGGATGAAATTGTGGTCAAGTCGCGTAAAGGTTCCGACCTGCTGACTGACCTTGCCGAAACCTTTGCCAACCTGAGAAGATATGATATCAAGCTTAACCCATCAAAGTGTACTTTCGGGGTTCCTGGCGGAAAGTTACCCGGCTTCCTTGTTTTCGAACGAGGGATCGACGCGAACCCAGAGAAAGTTGGTGCCATACTCCGGATGAAGCGCCCTATGCGCGTGCATGATGTCCAAAAGCTTACTGGTTGTTTGGCCACCTTGAGTTGATTCATTTCTCGCCTCGGTGAAAAGGCATTGCCTCTTTACCGACTGATGAAGAAATCTGACAAGTTCGAGTGGACTCCTGAAGCTGATGCAGCATTTGCAGATCTCAAAGCCCTGCTTTCCACCCAGCCGGTGCTTGCTGCCCCAATCAGCAAAGAGCCTTTACTGCTTTACGTTGCAACCACTGGACAAGTTGTCAGTACAGTATTCATGGTTGAGCGGGAAGAAGAAGGAAAAGCCTATAAAGTTCAGCGCCCAGTATACTATGTTTCTGAAGTTTTAACTCCATCCAAGCAAAGATATCCACATTATCAGAAGCTTGTTTATGGGATTTACATAACCACGAAGAAGGTTGCACATTATTTCTCTGATCACTCCATTACAGTCGTCAGCAACGCACCATTGTTAGAAATTCTGAACAACAGAGATGCAACTGGTCGAGTGGCAAAATGGGCAATTGAACTCCTTCCCTTAGATATCAAGTTTGAGGCAAAGAAAGCTATCAAGTCCCAGGCAATAGCGGATTTCCTCGCCGAGTGGATGGAACAGCAACTGCCGACTCAGATTCACTCGGACCACTGGACCATGTTCTTTGATGGATCCAAGATGCTGAATGGTTCTGGTCCTGGGGTGGTATTGGTGTCCCCGCGAGGTGACAAGCTCCACTATGTTCTCCAAATTCATTTCAATTCCTCCAACAACGAAGCTGAATATGATGCAGTTTTGTATGGTTTGCGTATGGACATTTCACTCGGCGTCCACCGCCTCATGGTCTATGGCGACTCAGATTTGGTGGTGAATCAAGTGATGAAGGAGTGGGATGTCAGAAGCCTAGCTATGACTGGATACTGCAGTGCGGTGAGAAAGTTAGAGAAGAAGTTTGAGGGTTTAGAACTCCATCATATACCCGGACTGAAAAATCAAGCAACGGATGATTTGGCGAAGATAGGTTCCAAGAGGGAAGCCATTCCTAGTAATGTGTTTTTGGAGCATATTCATACACCTTCGGTCCAGGAAGATCCTTTCACTGAAGAGCCCCCGCAACCAAAGAGCACCATTGATCCGACTGAAGTCGAAGTCCCGGCCGTGGTCGACTTGATCATGGAGGTTTTGGTCATCACTCCCGACTGGACAGTGCCGTACATTGCGTACATCTTCAGGAAGGTACTCCCAGAGGACGAAGAAGAGGCCCGACAGATCGTCCGCCATCCAAAGCTTTTACTGTGTCAGTTGTTCAGAGAAAGTGTAACTGGAGTCAGCCAGAAATGCATAACACCAGAGGAAGGTCGAGTGATCCTCAACGTCATCCACTCGGGGACCTCTGGTCACCATGCGTCCTCTCGGACCATTGTGGCCAAAGCATACCGAGCAGGATTTTATTGGCCACGGGCAAATGAGATGGCACAAGAAATAGTCGACAAATGTGAAGGCTGCCAGTTTACTCCAACATGTCTCACAAGCCCGCGTCAGCCCTGAAGACCATCCCACTCGTCTGGCCCTTCACTGTTTGGGGCTTGGACATGGTTGGACCTCTAAGAACGGGTAGGAGCGGTTTCACTCATGTACTCGTGGCAGTCGACAAATTCACCAAATGGATTGAAGCCAAACCTATCAAAAGTCTTGAAGCCAGCACTGCGGTCAGTTTCATTAGAGAGTTAACATTCAGATATGGTGTTCCGCACAGCATCATCACTGACAATGGCTCGAACTTCGATTCGGATGAGTTCAGAGCCTTCTGTGCTTCCCAAGGCACTCGAGTCGACTATGCCTCAGTCGCCCATCCCCAGTCGAATGGACAAGCTGAAAGAGCAAACAGGTTGATCCTCAAAGGACTGAAACCCCGATTGATGCGTGATCTCAAGCATGCGGCAGGCGCCTGGGTCGATGAACTTCCGTCAGTACTTTGGGGTTTGAGGACGACTCCGAATCGGTCGACTGGTCGAACTCCATTCTTCTTGGTTTATGGAGCTGACGTTGTGCTTCTGAGTGACTTGCTTCACAATGCACCCAGAGTCGAGCTCTTCTCACAAGATGAAGCAGAACAGGCTCGCCAAGACGCAGTTGATCTCCTAGAAGAGGAAAGAGAGATGGCTCTGATCCGATCGACCATTTATCAGCAAGACCTGCGTCAATTCCATGCCAGAAACATGAGGGGTCGAGCATTTCAGGAAGGAGATTTGGTTCTTCGAGTGGATCAACAGAAGCCACATAAGCTCGCCCCTACTTGGGAAGGTCCTTTTATCATCACCAGAGTTCTCCACAATGGAGTGTACCACCTCTACAACGTCGAGCATAAGAAAGACGAGCCATGCACTTGGAATGCGGAGTTTCTCCGCCCCTTTTACACTTAAGCATTCAGACTGTTGAGATGTAATAAGAAATCCCCTTTAGTTTGATTATCAAAGACACGGTTTTACAGTCTCATAAATGACCGTTGTTCCTTTTTGTATGTTTTAAATCTCCCAGTGGGTGCCTTAGATGTGAATCTGTTTCACCTAAGTTTAACAAATCCTATTGAGCGATGAACAAGCCTCTCACTCGGGGGCTTAGCTGCGAATCCGTTTCACCTAAGTTTTAAAAAAATCCTACCGAGTGGTGAGCAAGCCTCTCACTCGGGGGCTTAGCTGCAGTCCAGTACTCGCCTAAGTTTAAAAAATCCTACCGAGTGGAGAGCAAGCCTCTCACTCGGGGGCTTAGCTGCAGTCCAGTACTCGCCTAAGTTTGAAAAATCCTACCGAGTGGTGAGCAAGCCTCTCACTCGGGAGCTTAGCTGTAGTCCAATACTCGCCTAAGTTTCAAAAATCCTACCGAGTGATGAGCAAGCCTCTCACTCGGGGGCTTAGCTGCAGTTCAGTACTCGTCTAAGTTTAAAAATCCTACCGAGTGGTGAGCAAGCCTCTCACTCGGGGGCTTAGCTGCAGCCCAGTACTCGCCTAAGTTTGAAAAACATCCCTATCTGCAAGGGCGACGAGGTGCAGGTCGACTGCAACCCTCTCTTCGAAGCTGCGCCACAAGTACAACGTGCACTCCATCCCTATCCGCAAGGACGACGAGCTGCAGGTCGACTGCAACCCTCTCTTCGGAGCTGCGCCACAAGTACAACGTGCGCTCCATCCCTATCCGCAAGGACGACGAGCTGCAGGTCGACTGCAACCCTCTCTTCGGAGCCGCTCCACAAGTACAACATGCGCTCCATCCCTATTCGCAAGGACGATGAGGTGCAGGTCGACTGCAACTTTCTCTTTGGAGCTACGCCACGAGTACAACATGCGCTCCATCCCTATCCGCAAGGGCGACGAGGTGCAGGTCGACTGCAACCCTCTCTTCGGAGCTGCGCCACAAGTACATTGTGCGCTCCATTCCTATCCGCAAGGACGACGAGGTGCAGGTCGACTGCAACCCTCTCTTCGGAGCTACGCCACAAGTACAATGTGCGCTCCATTTTCATATGCAAGGACGATGAGGTGCAGGTCGACTGAGATATCCTCCTCAGAATTGCATCTCAAGTACAAAGAATATTCCAAGTGAAGAACAAGTTCCACTCGAAGGCAAACGCAAGCACATTCTGAAGATAAACCAAGTTCGAATAGAATCTTAAAAGTTCCAGGACGAAGATAAAAGTACTCGGGCATCAGGCCCGAAGGATTTTAATGGTTACAAAATCACTCGGCATTCCGAGGAAAATTTAAGGCGAGATATCAAGTTTGTTCACTCCGCGGGAGGAGGGCTTGCAGGCTCGACAAACTCGTCCAGATCAATCCCGTCAGCGATCCGAGTGGCAGCAGCGATGAAAGTTTCCACGAAGGATTGGAAGTCGTGTCTTTTGGTGTTAGCAACCTTGATCGCCATCAGCTTCTCTTCTCGAGCTTCTTTGTAGTGGACCCTAACCAGCGACAGAGCCACGTCAGCACCACATCGGGCAGAAGACTTCTTCCATTCCTGCACTCGACCAGGAACCTCATTGAGTCGAGTCATCAGAGACTCAAGATCATTCTGAAACGTTGCCCTTGGCCAGAGTGATGTATCGATGTGCGACGTCGCCACCTTCAAGAGAGCAAGATAGCTGGTAACGCTAGCAACGCGAGATTCCAGTCGAAGCACATTCATGGCAGCCTCATCGCTGACTGGAGAAAGGATGGGATCCAAGCCCGTCTCGATCCGTCCAGTTTCCTCTTAAAAGTTTTGGCAGAATTCTGCAGATTCAAGGAGTTAATGAGTCAACTGATCCGCACTGACTTGCAAACAGTAAAACAGTCGGATAAAAAAAGGGGTACCTTCGAGCATAAGGAAGAGCTTCTTGGCGAGGGCTTTCAGATAAGCTTCCAAGTCGTTTCTCCTACGAAACATGCTTTCCAGCTGCTCATTCAGAGTCACCTTATCTTTCTTCAGATGAGTCGCCTCTCGGTTAGATTCACTAAAAGACGACTTCAGCTTGGTTATTTCCTCCTCTAGGGCTCCGATCGAAGCCAGTTTTTTTCCAGCAAGGGCAGTCTTCTCCCGATCCTCCTTGTGTGCAGCTGCAAGGTCGAGGTCCTTCTTCACCAGAGCCAGCCTCATTTTTCTGCGAAATATGCATTTGGGTCAAACAGAAGAATGAAGGGGTAACTTGAAGGATGGTCGAGATAAACAGTCGACAGGCCGTTACCTTCCATACCAGCAACTTCATCTTGAGCCTTTTTTAAGTTCTGTTGGGCCAGCTCCAAGTCAAGGTTGAGTTGCCTCTGCTTTTCCTCGAATTCAGCGAACTTGGAGATAAGCGCACAGGATTTCTACAATGAGTAAAAGACATGTCAATGGACAAGATCAAAGATTATTTACTTCTGAGTGAATAAAACTTTAAGACTACTGCAGAATCAAACATTCTACAGTAGTCTCGGGATTACACCCAGTGGGTGCACTTAGCGTGCCCCACTGGTTCAGATTCCACTCGACACGGTCTGCCCAGACCGAGTGGAGAAAAAAAGAGAGAGAAAGAAGTACTCAGACCCGAACCGACTGCCAGCAGTCGACTGCGGTCTCAGGGACTACACCTGGTGGGTGCACTTAGCGTGCCCCCACTGGTTCAGATTCCACTCGACGCGGTCCGCCCAGACCGAGTGGAAGAGTGAAAACAACAAAGATGTCAAAACACCCAGTGGGTGTGCAGATGCGAAGTGCAGGACAACAAGAGATTGCACGGAGAAAAGTATTCAGGTAGCATATCCTAACAGAACAAGTTCAGTCGGAAGCCAACTTACTTGGACATTGGCTCGAAGGGGCCTCACTGGCGTCGTAAGCAGCCTGACTATTTTCGTGCACCATCTTCACCCGCTCCATCATTATGCCAGCCTGGCGAATGGCTTCCGCAGCGACGTCCGCCTGGCTTTCTGGAACGTGATGAGTGGTGAAGAATGGGACTGACGGTCCAGACACAGCAGCTTGAAGTTCTGAGGTATGAAGTTGGACAGTTGAAGCAGGCACTGGCACAGTCGACGATGTGGGGTGTACACTCGATACTGGATCAACAAAAGTAACAGAAGCCCTGCTCACATCTTCAAGCTGTTGAACCACTGGCTCTGCCATCGGTTCCGATTGGGATGTCTTGCCAGCTGATGCATTCTTGTTCCTCCTGGGCCTCGGCGGCACTTCCTCATCATCATCTGGAAGTTCAATGATATTGGGAGGGGCTGCAAAGAGATCGGTCGACCCCAGATCAGTCGTCGGAATTTAATTGACCAAGTAACCAAAGACAGGATTACGAGAGTTGTACCTGGGTTGGAGGTGACTGCATCTTCCATTTATTCATCTTCGTACTTGCGGGTGGAAGTCCCGGAGGTAGCAGCTCTGCAAATTTCAATATTCAATCGGTCACGTCTATCGCACCGAGTCAACCAAAGAATCAGGTCTGATTATTAGCGAGAGACAGTAGGAATGGCCACTTTGATCTTGGGCAAAGCCTTCAGCGGTTTGGATGACGCAACTTTCAGTTGTTTCGGCGCCTTATCAGTCGGCACTGGAGACGGTGCAACTTTCGGTTGCTTCGGTGCCCTCTCAGTCGGCACTGGAGAAGACGTCCGAGGGCGCTTCGACGATTGTCCAGTCGGTGTGGTCGTTTTGTCGTGGATGCTTGCCGGGTCATGAGCGTGCTTGGATCGTTTTTCCCTACGAGGAGGTGAGTCGACCTCTTCTTCATCACTCGGGTCGTCACTCTCCTTGTCTTCCTCTTCATCAGATTGCCACTCGCCGCTCTCGCCTCCGCTCGCCTCCCCCTCCGGATCCTGCTCCCGCTCCCCGTTGGGCATCGAGTACATCTCAGTAAGGGTCTGAAAGATAACAAGCGAAGCAAAAATCAGTCGGTTGTCAACAAGCAATTACATGATGAATCAAGAGAACACTCGGCAATTTAGAGTCCGACCTTGTCTGGTTGGCGTGAGTTGTCGAATGGAGGGACTCTCCTGGACCCCCTGGGGTTATCCTTGTTGCCAGTGATACTATTTAGCCACTTCTCCACCGTGTCCTCGTTGACCTCCTCTGGGTGGATCCGAGTGGAATCCTCAATACCCGAGTACATCCACATTGGATGGTCACAGGCTTGTAGCGGCTGGATGCGTCGTTTAAGGAAGACCTCCAACAGATCCATACCGGTCACGCCGTCCCGGATGAGCTGGACCACTCACTCGACCGACACCTTCACCTGCGCTTTCTCCTCTGGGATCACTTTCAAGGCAAAGGGCTTCTCGACCTGAGCCATGGAGAAAGGAGGACGTTCGGTCGACTGGCCTGGAGTCGGCTGGTCTTTGCAATAAAACCATGCCGACTGCCATCCTCGAACCGACTCAAGAAGGATCATGGCTGGGAAAGTGCTTTTACCTCTCATTTAAATCCCAAGACCCCCGCACATCTGAATCACGTGCGTCCTCTCGTCACTCGGGTTGGCCTTCTTGACCGACTGGGAACGGCACGTGAAAATGTGCTTGAAAAGACCCCAGTGTGGCCTACAACCTAAGAAGTTCTCGCACATGGACACGTAGGCAGCGAGATATACGATGGTGTTGGGAGTAAAGTGGTGGAGTTGTGCTCCAAAGAAGTTCAGGAAACCCCGGAAAAAAGGATGGGGAGGCAAAGAAAATCCACGGTCAACATGGGTGGCGAGGAGAACGCACTCACCTTCTCACGGATGCGGTTCGGTTTCGCCTTCCGAGAGCCGCGCCAATTTGTGGGGAATCAGCCCCCCTCGACCAGATCATCGATATCGTCCTAACTAATCGTTGACCGAATCCAGTCGCCCTGGATCCAGCCACGCGGTAGGTCGGACCTCGACGAAAATCCGCCCCGGCTGGACTTCTTCCCCTTCGCCTTTGCCGTCGCCTTATTCGCGCACTCCAGAGCCACCGTCTTCTCCTTCCCCATGGCCGCGGGTGAAACTCGAACAGAACAGCGACGCCAGAAGTAAAGGTGGATGTGGCGGAGAAAGCGGAGGTGAAAGAAGAAGAATGGGAATGCACTGTGCAGAAAACCCCAATCCGGCACCTTATATGAGGCCGCTTCCGAGTGGCTGTCCTGTGGGTCCGGACGATCCTACCAAATCCCGCAACAGTCGCGTGCGAGGTACGTGGCGAAAAAGGTGGCGCGGTGATCGAGGTGGCCTTGCCTAATCCCGTCTGATTACTGCAACCTCCTCCATCCCGCACGCTTCCCCAAAATATGAATCCCACGATATCCGCGAGCAGCATGGCAACCTGTCAGACGGAAGATTTTTTTCCATATCAGCACTCAAAGCATCGCAGTAAAAGTTCACTCAGCAGAACCAAGAATGGATCAAGGCGACTGGAAAAGAAGTTGAAGTTATCATAATTGTTCGTTTGGTCCCAATAAGGCGCTTCCGAAGCGTGAAAATTGAATCGGAGGTGTTCTCAACTCCTTCTCCACTCAAGCCCTGAACTATTGGGGGGCTAATGACGAAGCTATGTATCTAGGGTAGGGTAATAGGCCTGACCTAGACACCCTCCGCTAGGACGCCATCTTAAAACCAGAAGCATTCAAGGGATAGCATCATCCACTCGACTACAAGTCGTTCCACTCGGATGATTCAAGGTCACTCGACCGCAACAATTATCACTCGACGGACAGAAGACCTAAAGTCACTCTGCACGACAACGGTCAGACGTTTACTTCATAGACTTAATAGACATTTATGTCACTTAATTACTAGCGTTTATAGTAACGCCCCTTTCTTCATGTACCTTAAACCCTTTGTAACGTGGCCTGGCTAGGGTCCTGGCGCACTCTATATAAGCCACCCCCTCCACTGGCACAAGGGTTGGCACCCCCTATAAACACACACTTACATAATCCAGTCGACCGCCTTCGGGCACCGAGACGTAGGGCTATTACTTCCTCCGTGAAGGGCCTAAACTCGTAAAACTCGTGTGTACAACTTCGCCATAGCTAGGATCTTGCCTCCTCATACCTACCCCCATTCTACCGTCAGTCTTAGATCCACGACACCAGACACTGCCGGTTCCTGCACCATTGGGTGGGGGCGTCCACGCGTTATTCCTCTCCTTTATTCAAAGGATTTTCAAAGAAATTTTGAGGAATTAGGATTGTTTGACTTTTTTTTGGACTGTGATACATAACAAACGTTAGAGCAACTCCAATGGGGCGACCCATTTCGTCCGCCCGTCCGTTTGGGTCGACGCGGACAAAAGTGGCGGCCCAACGCGCCGATCCAAACTCAAATCGTGTCCGCCTGGCATCCGTGCCGACCCATTTCCGGCACAAAATTGTGCCTGGAATGCGTCGGCGCGAACGCGAAGCGGACGCGTCTCCCATCTCGTCGGCGTCCGCCGCGTCCCCACCTGGCGGCCACCCAGCCGCCACCGGTCGTCTTATTTATGACGACCACCAACAGCAGGCCCACGCATCAGCCAGTGGAAGCGTCCTTTTTTAACCACGCGTGCGGCGGGGTCGGCCTCATCCACTTCTCCCGTCCACCTCTGGCCCCACCACTCCCTTTGCTTCCTCACCGGCGATCGCAAACCCTAGCCATGGGCATCTTCGGCAGCAGCAATGGCAAGGGCAAGGGCACCCCCGGCGCCTCGTCCTCCCGTTCTCCCCTTCCCCCTCCTCCTCCTTCGGCGGCGACGCGTTTCCGCCCTAGTCGCCGACGCCTGCACATCCCGGTGCACCGAGTGCGGTGGCACTGGGAGTACAGGCAGCCATTGTCGTACCCCGATGTCACGCTGCCGCACCGTTGGCATCTAGATCCGCAGCGGATCCCAGTGCCGGCGGTTCCTCGTACCCAACGGGCGCACGATGACGAGGTGTGCAGGCGCCGCGCGCAGCTCACACTGGAGCAGCGTCGGCTGCCAGAGTACGCTACCGACTCCCCCAACTGGGAGGCGTGGTTCGCCCTCAAACACGAGGAGCAATGGCGCTCGGGTGTCGATGCCGTCCCGCCGTCGTTCCCATCGCCGCCCCCGCAGGTAGAGCCGGAGGACATGGAGGCGGAGGCGGAGTACCAAGCCGCCCTCGAGGAGGCCCTGCAACACGCGCTGGAGGCTAGCCGCCTCGAGGAGGACGCACACTGGGATGGGCTGGAGCAAGCCCTTACCCTGTCGGCAGTGGGGGACTCTGTCCACACCCCGCTCATCGTGCCGCCATCGCCACCGTCGCCGCTCGTCCAGCCCAAGCCGGAGCCGGAGCCGATGCGTAAGCGCTCCCCACCTCCACCCACTTGGCCGGAGGAGGCCTACTCATGGACGGGTCGGTACCATGAGTGGGTGAGCGCACCTCCCGTCCACTTCACCACGACGCCGGAGGAGGAGGCGGCCCACCTCGAGCGATGGAAGGAGCACTGGCTCCGCCAGGAGAAGGCCGACGACGAGGAGCAGATGCGCTACGACGCCATGCCCCAATGCGATGTGGAGGCACTCCGGCTCGAGGAGGAGGAGGATCACGCACGGCTTGCCGCAACGCCACCACCCCAGCAGACTGTCAGAACCCCGATTCCAAGTCACATCGATCTAGCCGGTAAAACCTCATATCACATTGCGGCCTCATGCACAGTATCCCACGGGTGTCGCGTTACCATGGCCCGGGACCGTTTGCGCCTTTTGCCTCACGTATATGATAGTGTCGCTAGCATCCATATGACAGAGAACCCGGGCTGACATGGCTAGTCGTGAACCCAAGCGGCACAGACCTATGGAGACAGGCATACATGAATCACATCGAGCATGTCGGTCATCAGCGAGTGAATCCGGGCTGTAGCACTGGGCTAACAGGACTCCGGGGAACCCGGGATGTAGCAGGCTAGGAAGGACTCCGGATGTCACCGCGTGACATTTCCCGAAGGGACATACATAGGAACAAAGTGAAACACATGCCGGCCAGTCAAGTGTCCTGAGCAGTAGTGCTGGGCTAGCAGGACTCCGGTGAACCGGGCTATAGCATACTACTATAGCTCGAGGAACACTAGACTACATTTCCGCATAAGAAAGGCTGCCAAGGATAAACAACTAGATTGTCGGATCCCACTCATACCAAGCATTTCAATCATACACACAATATGCCCGATATGAGTACATACAACATGGCATCACAACAAAACTCTACAACTCAAGTACTTTATTTAAAGGCTCCAGAGAGCCATACATAACAAGTTCATACAGGTAGGGGTCACATGACCCGACACTCAAGTCATACAAGCATACAAGCACAAGCGGAAGTAAATAGTCTGAGTACAGACACTAGAAAGCAAGAAGGCTTCCGAAGCCTGTCTATCTACATAGGGCCCTCCATGGCCAGGATCACCACCTGGGTGGCTAGTCACTCGTCGACATCAAGGTCTACATAGAACCCATCGGAGGGGGCGGTGTTGTCGTCTGAAAACAGTAATTAAGCAAACATGAGTACAAAGGTACTCAGCAAGTCTTACAACAGAACCTACTATACATGCTCATTCTCAAGAAGGTGGTGGGGTTATTGCAGCAAGCCAGCTTTTACTCTTGGCTAGGCTATCCTACGGAACTCCACTAGTAAAATAGTTTTCGCACACGAGTCCACTACTCACCAACACAATACTCCACCGGGGATCCTCCCTCGTCATCCTACGAGAGGGCCATCCTCGGTACTCACACTTATCTTGAGTCTTTTAGTAGTAACCATTAACTTGTCTATGAACTGTATAGGCAACCAAGTAGTCCTTTACCGCGGACACGGCTATTCGAATAGTTTTATACCCTACAGGGGTGTACTTCTTCATACATGCTTTCACCACTTACCACCATTTACACGACATGTACTCGGCAACCTTCAAGCGGAAGTCCAACGAGGGTGTCGGCCATGGCCTACCTAAACACTCAAGTCTCTAGTCCAGGTTCATCGCCTATCCAGGTTCCATCCGCAGGGAGTCCGGCCGAGGTTTCCACATACGGCCCCGAACGATGTGAACAGGGTCCCGAGACGCCAAACGGGCTCCCGGCATACCCGGCCACGGTGTATCTACCGCAACATAGCCCACCCCTAGGGTCAGCGCTACGCGCGGCCGCCAACACATAACCTACAAGCACCAGAAACTATTTGCAACTCCTGGACGGAGTACTAGGGTGATTAAGAAGCCGAGAGGGTCAATTAAGGATCCCAATGCATGGTAGTAGCTGATTCTTAAAATCACACATACAGATCTCAGTTCTTAGGGACGGTCTCAATGAAACAACGCACCATGTACTCCTACATGGCCTCTCATCGATACCTTTACCAAGTCATGTTCAACACATCCCTCACATTACCGACATAATCCTTTCACTCTAGCCCATCACCCAGATGAACCAGACCTGACACAACTCTAAGCGTAGCAGGCATAGCAAGGTAGGAATCACATACATGGCTCAATCAACTCCTACACATGCTAGTGGGTTTCATCTAGTTACTGTGGCAATGACAGGTCATGCAGAGGATAAGGGTTCAACTACCGTAGCACACAGCAGTTTGAATCGTGTTGTCTTAATGCAGTAAGCAAGAGCAGAAGCGAGAACATGGGTTTGTATCGAAATGATCAATGGTTTGCTTGCCTATTGTAGTGGTAGTAGGGTACTGCCCTTCAGACGGATACTCGGGGTTATCCTCGGAGGCAGAACCTACCACGAAAGACACACCGAACATAATCAACACATGGCAATATGCAACAATATGATGCATGCTATGACATGGCAAAATGAATGTGTCTTGGCCTAATGCAAGCTAAAACAGAAAGGTATGAACCCATTTAAATCAAAGATTCAAATGATAGCTCATTTAACTTAGCCTTATTAGTGCATCATCTTATATTGCTTAAACAACAAGGTTATCTTGTTTTGTCATGCATGAAACCATTACAGATGGATAGATTGAATTTTTCTGATCATTTTTCATATATAAATCTTTGCATTTGGAGCTATGGTTGATTTTCTATGATTTTTAGAA
The DNA here is from genome assembly GCF_003073215.2 of Triticum urartu. Classification (NCBI taxonomy): domain Eukaryota; kingdom Viridiplantae; phylum Streptophyta; class Magnoliopsida; order Poales; family Poaceae; genus Triticum; species Triticum urartu. Next base: position 473,766,112 of record NC_053024.1, on the reverse strand, counting down.
GTTTTGGCTATTTTCTGGAATTTCCTATTAAAGAATAAATCCAGTAATTGAATTAATGCGCCAGCATGACATAGGTGTGACATCAGCGGGTCAACTGGGTCGGCCAGGTCAAACCTGACTGGTGGGCCCTGTCTATCAGTGACTCAGCTAATTAACACTAATTAGCTGTCAGTGGGGCTTGGGCCCACATGTCAGTGACTAAACTAATTAAAATTAGTTAAAACTAATCATAAACTAATTAGCAGACCGGCCCCACCTGTCATAGACTCAGGGGGGTCAACCTGGGCCCACACGGGGTCAAACAGGGTCAACTCGCCGGCGTCTAGCCGCCGGCGAGGCCAGACGCGGCGGAGCAACGCGGGATTTGCACTCCGGCGACCAAAAGGACGGCGGAGACTATCTACGTGATGCGGGAAGGAAGCCGCGTCGAGTGGTGGCAGTGGGTGGAGCTGGGGTGGCCGGAAATGTCGCCGGCGACGAGTTTGGTGGCGGCCGGAGCTCGGGTGAGGATGAACTAGTCGCTAGGGGGCACAGGGAGGTGCGAGGTTTGGTGTGTTGAGCTCCTGGAGGTGCGGTAGGACTAGTGGACAGGGTGGCGTGGCCATTGAGTGGCCAAAGCCTCGTTGGCGACGAGCTCCGCGGCGGTGCGTGCGGGTGATCTACATGCAGTCGCTACGGGGCTTGAGAGAGAGAACGGAGAGGGTGGGGAGGTGGCTGAGGTCACGGGGGTCTCGTCGAGGCAGTCGGAGAGGTCGGGGATGAGCTGATGCGGCGGGGGCGGCGAAAGGGATCTCCGGTGGCCGGAGTTGAGGGCGAGCTCGGTGCAGCGCCTCCGAGGCGAGCGAGCGCTCGGGGCTCGACCCACTCGATGTAATCGATGACGGCGGAGCTCGTGGACACGATGACGCGGCGCGAGGACGACGGAGGGCACGGCTACGACGACGGTGCGGTGACAGTGGCGTCGGCCATGGTGGGGAATGGCGATGGGAGAGAGACAGGGGGAATGGCGTGTCCAGGGGCTTCGGGGTGCGACGTGGAGGCGTCCAGGCGTCCAGGGCGCAGGCGGCAAGCAGGTGACATCGTGGCGAGCTCGGGCACGCCGGCGTCACCTCCCTGCCTGCCTGGCGGGGAAGAAGCAGCTGGCTGGCACGGGCCAGCATAGTGCTGGGCCGCCAGGTGGGCCGGCTGGTGAGTTAGCTGGGCTGCGCCATGTAAGTTTCTCTCTCTCTCTCTTTTTCTGTTTTTCTTATTTATTCTATTATTTCTGTAGCTTCAGGGCTTTATTAAAAATGCCAGGGCATTTCCATAAATCATAAAATTAATCATGGCTACTGCTTAGAATATATCCAACAGCAAACATTTTAGTTTATGATTATGTGAGCATTTAAAATATTTTATAGCATTTAAATGCCCAAACGCAAATACCATAAGGATTAATCCAATGACCTTAGATGTCCTAGAAAAATGTGCACCATTTTTTTCAAAGGTTTTAACCCAAAACAAAAAGGATGGGCTTTTTAGAAGGGCATTTCAGGTTCATTGAAAAAAAATTAGTAAACCATAGTTGTTCCAGGAGGGGTGCTGGGGGTTCTGTCTTCCCCATTTCAAATTTAAGAGGATTTAAACATGATGCACACTCTAATGCTTGAACTAGTTAGGGTGTGACACAGACGCCGGAGGAGGCTGCCCTGGCAGCATACCAGGCGGCGTTCGGGTGGGCTGACCCTGCTCCGGTCTTCATCGACCTCACCGACAACGGCGACGTCTACGACAAGGGCAAGAGTAAGGCCAACGACGTCTAGGGCAGCGTGTTGGGCGGCAGCAGGCGGGCGCAGACTTTTTGTAATGTTTTATTTAATGTTTATTGGATTTAGGTGGACTTTGGCCGGCGTTTGACCGGCCACTTTATGTTTAATTATGTTTATTTATGTTTATTTCGTGTAACTTATTTTTTTTTTCACGGTGGCACATTTGGGTCGGCCTCCCCGTTGGACGGTCAAGCCGACCATTTTAAAATGCGGACGTGCACGTCCGCCTGGCCGACCCAAACGGACAAAAAGCGAACAAAGCGCGCGTCCGTTTGGGTCGCCCCGTTAGAGTTGCTCTTATGTATTTAGTAATAGATCCGAATGGTTCTTCTACTAGCTAATCATGCATATAATTTCTCTTCGAGTTTGTTTCATCGATGGAGCGCATGCGTTGAGAAAGATTACATGCATGCATGCAACTAAAAAACGAAAGCAGATGATGTCATCAAATATTCTTTCTAGTTTGAAACTTTAAAATCTTTTATAGCTCAAACCATCGCTCCAATTGAAAATCCGTTTTCACATGAAAAATTTGTCGCGACGAGATCTTCGAAACTAGATCCCATGTTGGTATGTTTCGATAACTTTTTTCAGATGAAAAGTTACCACACCAGAACTATGTAAACTATCACGCCATCAGTAGGTAAGTTATCATATTGTTTACACTGAAGTTATCAGGATATGTTTCAACTACTTTTCTCGTCTAGGTCGAAAGATACTACAAAATTACAAGTAAATTATCAAGTCCGCAATATCACCGTCTGGGTCAGAAGGTGAAAGTGCAACTATCCCTGGGTGGTTTTGGTAATTCCTAACAACATATAGCTCATTGAGCTAATGCTATTCCAAGATAAATATTTCAGAAAAGCTCAATGTTTGGCATGGCATGGATTAGAAAGTGGACCTTTCAAAATGCTGAGGACAAAGGATTGTCTCAAGCTGAAAGCACAAGACTCTACATTTTTTATTTTAGTGATCCAAGATCACATTGAGTCAATAGGAAAAGCTAATACTATTAAGAAGGGATGAGGTGTTGCTTAATGAGAATCTTGCTCAAAATGCCTAGTGGTATGCTCCAAAACCCTCCACTACTTTCTCACTTCCACATACATCCTAAACCAAAAAGTCCAACTCGGCCCCACCGAAGTTTCTCATTCGGAGCTACCGAGTTCAGTTGACAAAGCCAGTGCCAGAAACCCTAATCAATTTGGCCTCACCGATAGGGATGTCGGTCTCACCGAGGTAGGGTTGCACACTCTCTGTTTCCCTTCGTAACATTTCGGTCTAACCAAGATGAGCGATCGGTCCCACCGAGATTGCAATGCAAACTCTCTGTTTCCTTTTTGTAACGTTTCGGTCCAACCGAAAGAGCGAATCGCTCCCACCGAGTTTGCCAGACCAACTCTCTGTTTGGCTATTACCAAAATCGGTCTCACCGACTTTGTGTAGTCGGTCTCACCGAGATTACAGTATGCCCTAACCCTAATGACATCGGTCCCACCGAGAATCCTAACGTTCACATTTTGAACTAAATCGGTCCCACCGAGTTTAATGATTCGGTCCCACCGAGTTTGGTGATTTCTGTGTAACGGTTAGATTTTGTGTGGAGGCTATATATATCCCTCCACCCACTCTTCATTCGTGGAGAGAGCCATCAGAATATGCCTACACTTCCAATACACATTTTTTGAGAGAGAACCACCTACACTTGTGTTGAGGTCAAGATATTCCATTCCAACCACATAAATCTTGATCTCTAGCCTTCCCCAAGTTGCTTTCCACTCAAATCTTCTTTCTACCAAATCCAATCTTATGAGAGAGAGTTGAGTGTTGGGGAGACTATCATTTGAAGCACAAGAGCAAGGAGTTCATCATCAACACACCATTTGTTACTTCTTGGAGAGTGGTGTCTCCTAGATTGGCTAGGTGTCACTTGGGAGCCTCCGACAAGATTGTGGAGTTGAACGAAGGAGTTTGTAAGGGCAAGGAGATCGCCTAGTTCATGAAGATCTACCCTAGTGAGGCAAGTCCTTCGTGAGCGACGGCCATGGTGGGATAGACAAGGTTGCTTCTTCGTGGGTGGAGCCTTCCGTGGACTCGCGCGACCGTTACCCTTCGTGGGTTGAAGTCTCCATCAACATGGATGTACGATAGCACCACCTATCGTAACCATGCCAAAAATCTCCGTGTAAAACATTGCGTTTGCTCCCTCAAACTCATCCCTTTACCTTCATATGCAATTGTTTTACATTCCGCTGCTATACTCTTAGAATTGCAGGTGCAGGTTGATTGCTTGTTTGTGCTAAGCTGCTAAAATCTGCCAAGAACTAAAATTGGGAAAATGCCAGATTTTTATTTGGTCAATTAGTCTAATCACCCCCCTCTAGACATACTTCCGATCCTACAAGTGGTATCAGAGTTTTGGTCTCCATTTGCTTTGATTTCCATAGCTTTTGGTGGTCATAGCCTTGATTTCACAACCTAGGATAGTATGACGTATAGCGAGGGAAATTACCACCGTAGAGGTCCTTACTTTGATGGTACTAATTTTGCTAGTTGGAGGCATAAGATGAAAATGCATATTCTTGGACATAACCCCACCGTTTGGGCTATTGTGTGTGTTGGCTTGCAAGGTGAATTCTTTGATGGGAGAGAACCGAACCGTGAAGCTACCGTGGAAGAGTTGAAGATGCTAAAATACAATGCTCAAGCTTGTGATATTCTCTTCAACGGATTGTGCCCCGAAGAATTCAACAAAATCAGCCGTCTTGAGAATGCAAAGGAAATTTGGGATACTTTGATTGATATGCACGAAGGTACCGACTCCATTAAAGAATCCAAATTGGATGTGCTTCAAAGTCAACTTGACAAGTTCAAAATGAAGGATGGTGAAGGTGTCGCTGAAATGTACTCTAGGATTGCTCTCATCACAAATGAGATTGCCGGCTTAGGAAGTAAAGAGATGACCGACAAATTCATCATCAAGAAGATCCTAAGAGCCTTGGATGGAAAATATGATACCGTGTGCTCATTGATCCAAATGATGCCCAACTACAAAGATCTCAAGCCAACGGAAGTCATTGGAAGAATTGTTGCTCATGAGATGTCACTCAAGGACAAGGAGGAGCTTCACAACAAGTCAAGTGGTGCTTACAAAGCCTCATGTGATACTCCCACATCTTCAAGTGAGAAACAAATCTTCAATGAAGAATTGAGCTTAATGGTGAAGAACTTCAACAAGTTCTACAAGAATATAAGCAAAGAAAGAAACTCCAAGTCAAGGTCCTACAATGACAAAAGATCTTCTAGTCATGAGCGTAATTGCTATAATTTTGGAAGACCCGGACACTACTCCAATGAGTGTACGACCACCTACAAAAGAAGAGAAGATTCTCCCAAAAGAAGGAGTAGAAGAGAAGAATCACCACCAAGAGAAAGGAGGAGTAGAGATGATCGTTATGAACGGAGACCCTCTCGGAGAAGCAAGGATTCGGAAAGAAAAGAAAAGTCATCAAGGACCTACACAAAAAGAAGACATCAAGGTCATGTTGGTGAATGGGTATCCGGCTTCGACTCCGACGATCACTCCGAAAGAAGTTATCACTCCGACTCCGATTATACTCAAGATGAAGGTGTTGCCGGACTAGCACTTGTGACAACCAACTCCTACGACATATTTGACTCACCAAACGAAGGAATTGGGAGATGCTTCATGGCTAAAGGTACAAAGGTAACACACCCCGAGTATGTTGATTTCAATAGTGATGAAGATGATTTGCTAGGAGATGATGATTTACTTGTTGATAACTCTAGTGATGAAAACTATGATGAGCATGCTATTAATCATGATAATCAAGATAAAACGAATGATGATGATAAGAAGGAGATTGAGCGTCAAACTAAAGAACTAAACACTCTTAAGTTAGCTCATGAAACTACCTTGGAAAATCATCGAGAACTTTTAAAGACTCATGATAAGCTACACTTTGAAAAGCTCAGCCTTGAGCAAGAGCATGAGTTTTTAAAGGCAATCAATGATGATCTTCGCAAGAAAAGTTCTTCTTACATTGCCAAGCGTTTACTCTTGTCTACTTACATGCCACAAGTTAAATCTAACAACAAGAGCAAGACAGATTCTTCATCTAGTAGTAACAATAATCATGCTAAATCCAATGTTGTTGCTTCTAGTAGTTCTCTTGATTCAACTAATGATTCTCTTAGCCAAGTTACACTTGAGCAAGAAAATAGCTTATTGAAGGGAATCATAGAGAAAGATGTTTACAAGAGTCTTGCCGGAAGCAAGCAATTTGAGGAAATTGTGCGCAAGCAAGAAAGACACCGGAAGAATCAAGGTGTTGGTTTTGAACGAAAGTTCAATGCCAATGGAGTTGAGTGGGAAGAAGATCAGTACCCCAAGACGAAGTTTGTTCCTCAACAAGAGAAGTATTATCCTACTTCCTTCAAAGGAACACAAGCTCAAGATAATCTTCCACCACAAGACCACAAGCAAAAAGGCAAGGACAAGCTTCAAGAGGAAATTGATGCATTTGAAGAAGCACCTAAGGCCTTGGTCAAGTGGATTCCCAAGACTAAATCAAGTTCCACTTCATCAAGTACAACTATGACTCCAAGGGTTCCCATCAAGATGGTGTGGATCCAGAAGAAGAACTAGAGAGTTCCTGAGGATGACTCCGCCAACATACTTCACTCTTATCATTCTGGCAAGGACAAGTGCAAACTACTTCCATATCTTGCACTAGTTCAAGGAGTCACAAACCCTCTTGTTGGTAAGACAAGGGACAAGGTAACTTAATGATTTCATGGACATCATCTTGTGCATACGTCACTCTATGTCTATGGATATCCTTGTTTGTTCCTTGTGGGACTAACCCGTGTAGGTATTGAAAGTGCAACTCACTCCAAAGGATTGCTCCAAATGATCTACATCAACATTGAGCATCTACATCTTCAACACCTACATGAAGTCGTCATTGACAAAACCCAAGGTTAGTTCATTCCCTTTAGGGGGAATATCACATCTAGGGGGAGCTTTACTCAAATCTTTGAGTTAAAGAAACTCTAATGGTGTGAACACAACAATGCTTTATGTAAAAGTGGTAACCCCACTTGTGCTTAAATGATGAGTATAACCTATGATCAAATGTTCTCATTTGACTCCTAAGTCAATATACTCATATATAGATGACCTAGTCATCGCCAATTGCCTGATAGATGCTAGAATGTTTGTGCATGCTTTGACACATATTTCATTTGCCACTTTATTGTGTGAGCATGTTGATTGCATATTTTACTCATTCAAGGACATCCATTTGTTGCTTTGATTGTTTGGCTCTTTCTCTTTTTGCCAAATGGATGGACAAGAATGCCTAAGAACACCCTCTAGCTACCTATGCTTTTCTCATCTCAAACTATATTCATGCTACATCACAAAGTTTGATCAAGTCAGATCCGGACCACTCTGTGTGAGGAGCACTCAGAGACCCCGATTCGTCATAGACTTAAACCCCCAAAACCTCTTTGTGCATCTCGGTCTGACCGATTCATCCTTTTCGGTCCTACCGAGTCACCAAGTTGATCTAGGGTTTTCAATCTTGGTGCAACCGATTAGAATTTTTCGGTCACACCGAGTTGCAGTAACTGCTTGCAGTTTTGCATCTCGGTGGCACCGAGTCGTTCCACTCGGTCACACTGACAGGGCCAGGTTATATATACCGCCGGGTCAAATTTTGGAAATTTCTCCGAACCCCTTCGCCCGCGCGTAACCTGCTCTGCCTCCTCTGGTCTCCGGATCGTCCTCTCATCGCCTACGACCTCCCGCCGCTGGTCTCCGCCACCGTCAACAGAAATCTTCACCGTCGTTGCCGCCGTAGCAAGTTCGTCGCCGAACTAGGGTATGAACTTGATCATTGTGCTAATCCTTCACTCCAATTCTTAGCACATTGCTTTGCCATGTTTCTTGCCATGATTGAAATCATCCTGTCCAGCAAAAATGTCCCGTAGATTAGTTTTGATTTGAAAATTTAGGGTTAGGTCTCCACCGAATTCATCTCGGACCGACCGAGTTGTAGAAATCGGTCTCACTGATTTTGGCTTAGGCCAGAGCACTAGCATTTTCGGTCAACCGAAAATTGCAAATCGGTGTGACCGAGTTCGATTCTCTATGAAACCCTAGCAGTCTCGGTACCACCAAACTGTGACTCGGTCTAACCGAGTTCACTAGTTCAGGTTCCAAAAGCTGCTTCAGTGTCACCGAGTTTACAAATCGGTAGATCCGAAATGCTTTCTGTTAAGAACTAAAACTAAGTTTTTAAGTCATCTGTTTTGCAAAAACTCCTGTACTTTGTGATGCTCATCTACTCTACCTCATCTATAACCTATTCACAGGGTCTGCTAACAGTGTACTTGCAAGATGTCTGACCAAAGTGACAGCCAGAACAAGTCAGAGGAACAGGTTTAGTTAAGTGAGGGCACTAGTCCCTCTAGTAGCTATGAGGAAGGCAGCATGAGCACTCCAAGCAATCTGCCAAAGGCTGCTACCAGAACGAGGAAGAAGAGGACTTCTGACTCTGAAGATGAAGACTATGTGGATGTTGAAGATGAAGCCACTTCAAAGAAGAAAGTGCTGAAGAAAGAGTATGGCTCACCTGCTACAGTCAAGCCTGGGTTGCACAAGAAGGCACCAGCAAAGAGAGTCCCCCATGTCTAAAGCCAGAGCATCCACTGCTGAAACCTCCAAGCCATCTGAAGAGGCAGTTGGAGAAGGCAAGAAAAGGAAGGAAAGGGTCAATAAGACCACTACCAGAGTGCTTGGCAGATCATCAATTATGAGAGATGATGATGATGAAGAGGAAGAGGATGCTGCACCAGCACCCAAAGCTAAAAAGCTCATGGGAGATGCGATAAGATCATGGGTTGCTCCATCTAAGCCCAAAACTGCTCCCAAGACAGCTGCTCCAGCTCCAAAGCCAAAACCCAAGAAGAGCACCAGGAACATCCCTGCTGAGGATAAGAACAAGGTCCCAGTGCCTCAAGCTGCTGAAGAAGAAGAGGAAGATGATTCTGTTGTTTTGAGGAAGCTGAAGCCAAAGATCCCTGACCACACTGATGCTCACCCAGTTGCAGAAAACATGAAAATCAAGAAGGATGCAGGATTGAGACTATGGAGACAGTCTGATCCATATGCTATCAGGAGAAGAACTATTGTGGACTACAAGTTTCACACCAAGGAACAACAAGATTTCTATGAGATAGTGTTGCTTGACAAGAAGCCCATTGTGTGTGATATGAGATGGGTTGAGTGGGAATTCATCAAGAAGAATGAGGATCACTTCCCTGGAGTACTTGATAGCTTTAAGGCGTTTGGAGTTGATGAGTTTGTGGCTCAGAAGTTCACCAAGTAGAATGATGAGCTCATTATGTAATTTTACTCTACTACACACTTCTATCCAGATGGAAGGATTGTGTGGATGTGTGAGGGTACTAGGTACCAGTCTACAATTGAAGAATGGGCCAAACTTATAAATGCTCCTGAGGAACATGAGGATGACTTGGACATTTATGCAGAGAAGAAGAAAGACCACAACTCTATGGCCAATATGTACAAGGAGATCCCATATGTTGCCTTGGATACACATAAGTTTGGATCTGTCCATTACATGTTGTCTGGTCTGCCAACAATCAACTGGATATTAAGGCACACTCTGCTACCCAAGTCAGGTGATCACAAGATGATCAGAGGACATGCTATAAACTTGCTGCACATATTTGATGTCCCACAGAAGTTCAAGGTCATGAGTCTGATTATGGAAACAATCAAGAGGACTGCAGCTGATCGGAAGAGAAGTTGTGGGTATGCCCCACATATTCAGGAGCTCATTAACTCAAAAATGGACACAGGCACATATCTTTTGGACAAGGAGCACCTGCCCATCTATCCTGAATTTGAAGACAACACTGTGGTGATGGATGAAAATGAACCATCTTCAGCTCAAGCACATGAGAAGAGAGAGAAGGCAGGGGCAGAAAAGGCTGCAAAGATGCCAACTGTTGAGGAGGCATCTCAGGTATTCTTGAAGACCAAGCAAGACCAGCTTGGATATATGATCCAATCCACCCTGAGGATTGAGAAGGGCTTGGCCACCCTGACCAAGAACCAGGAGAGCCTGGAGAGGATTGTTGAGCAAAAGTTCTATGATCTAGATATCAAGGTAACTGAGATCTAATCTGCAGTTAAGCAGCTACAGGAGGAAGCAGAGGAGAGGAAGGGAAAGTCCACTACTGATGCTTTCAAGCGAGTGCCACGAGGTCCAAGGTCTGCTGCAGTGCCTGTGACAGATACTCAAGCTTCAATGTCAGCACCAGCAACCACAGCTCCAGTGCCACCTCCAGCACCCACTCCATCTGCTCCAACTACTTCATCGGAAGCTTTCTTCCTTGGAGTCCTATCTACTCCACCTCCCGAAGATCAAGCCTGAGATTCGTTTTAGCACTATGAATTTTCAAACTTTTTGGTAACTTGTTGCCAAAGGGGGAGAAAAATGTATAAATCAAAGGCTTCGAGAGAGAGAGTGTTGGTTTTTATCGCTCTTTGCACTTATTTGGTTTGGTTTGAAACTTTATTGCGTGCTTGTGTGATACTACTTTGTGTCCTTGTGAGATACTTACTTGGTCAAGTGTTTGATCATATGCTACCCTTAATGCTTGTTGGATAATGTTATCTTTCATATCCAACTATGATCATTCACTTTGATTGGTGATGGTGCATGTCTTTAATCTCTATCATTTTGAGCGCTCCACTAAGATGTATGTGACATGGAAGAGTAACCCATGATCTTAATCGATTGTGCATTTGCATTCAAAAGCAAATCTTAAATAATGCACAAATTTAGGGGGAGCTCTTGATTATCACATACTTCTCAAAGCGACGATGTTTTTTCTCAATCTCATTTATCATTTGTCGAAGCTTTGATCTATATGTTGTCATCAATTACCAAAAAGGGGGAGATTGAAAGTGCAACTATCCCTGGGTAGTTTTGGTAATTCCTAACAACATATAGCTCATTGAGCTAATGCTATTCCAAGATAAATATTTCAGGAAAGCTCAATGTTTGGCATGGCATGGATTAGAAAGTGGACCCTTCAAAATGCTGAGGACAAAGGATTGGCTCAAGCTCAAAGCACAAGACTCTACATTTTTTATTTTAGTGATCCAAGATCAAATTGAGTCTATAGGAAAAGTCAATACTATTAAGAAGGGATGAGGTGTTGCTTAATGAGAATCTTGCTCAAAATGCTTAGTGGTATGCTCCAAAACCCTCAACTACTTTCTCACTTCCACATACATCCTAAACCAAAAAGTCCAACTCGGCCCCATCGAAGTTTCTCATTCGGAGCTACCGAGTTCAGTTGACATAGCCACTGCCAGAAATCCTAATCAATTCGGTCTCACCGATGGGGATCTCGGTCTCACCGAGATGGGGTTGCAAACTCTCTGTTTCCCTTCCTAATGTTTCGGTCTAACCGAGATGAGCGATCGGTCCCACCGAGATTGCAATGCAAACTCCCTGTTTCCTTTTCGTAACGTTTCGGTCCAACCGAAAGAGCGAATCGGTCCCACCGAGTTTGCCAGACCAACTCTCTATTTGGCTATTACCAAAATCGGTCTCACCGAGTTTGTGTAGTTAGTCTCACCGAGTTTGTGTAGTCGGTCTCACCGAGATTACGTTATGCCCTAACCCTAATGGAATCGGTCCCACTGAGTTGACATGTCGGTCCCACCGAGAATCCTAACATTCACATTTTGAACTAAATCGGTCCCACCGAGTTTAATGATTCGGTCCCACCGAGTTTGGTGATTTGTGTATAACGGTTAGATTTTGTGTGGAGCCTATATATATCCCTCCACCCACTCTTCATTCGTGGAGAGAGCCATCAGAATATGCCTACACTTCCAATACACATTTTCTGAGAGAGAACCACCTACACTTGTGTTGAGGTCAAGATATTCCATTCCAACCACATAAATCTTGATCTCTAGCCTTCCCCAAGTTGCTTTCCACTCAAATCATCTTTCTACCAAATCCAATCCTATGAGAGAGAGTTGAGTGTTGGGGAGACTATCATTTGAAGCAGAAGAGCAAGGAGTTCATCATCAACAAACCATTTGTTACTTCTTGGAGAGTGGTGTCTCCTAGATTGGCTAGGTGTCACTTGGGAGCCTCCGACAAGATTGTGGAGTTTAACCAAGGAGTTTGTAAGGGCAAGGATATCGCCTACTTCGTGAAGATCTACCCTAGTGAGCCAAGTCCTTCATGGGCGACGGCCATGGTGGGATAGACAAGGTTGCTTCTTCGTGGACCCTTCGTGGGTGGAGCCCTCTGTGGACTTGCGCGACCGTTACCCTTCATGGGTTGAAGTCTCCATCAACGTGGATGTACGATAGCACCACCTATCGGAACCATGCCAAAAATCTCCATGTCAATATTGCGTTTGCTCCCTCAAACGCATCCCTTTACCTTCATATGCAATTGTTTTACATTCTGCTACTATACTCTTAGAATTGCATGTGTCGGTTGATTACTTGTTTGTGCTAAGCTGCTAAAATCTGCCAAGAACTAAAATTGGGAAAAGGCTAGATTTTTATTTGGTCAAGTAGTCTAATCACCCCCCCCCTCTAGACATACTTCCGATCCTACACTAAGCCGTAGAGCATGGCGCTGAAGGAAATATGCCCTAGAGGCAATAATAAAGTTATTATTTATATTTCCTTATATCATGATAAATGTTTATTATTCATGCTAGAATTGTATTAAGCGGAAACTTAGTACATGTGTGAATACATAGACAAACATAGCGTCCCTAGTATGCCTCTACTTGACTAGCTCGTTAGTCAAAGATGGTTAAGTTTCCTAGCCATAGACATGTGTTGTCATTTGATGAACGGGATCACATCATTAGAGAATGATGTGATGGACAAGACCCATCTGTTAGCTTAGCACTATGATCGTTTAGTTTATTGCTATTGCTTTCTTCATGACTTATACATTTTCCTATGACTATGAGATTATGCAACTCCCAAATACCGGAGGAACACTTAGTGTGTTATCAAATGTCACAACATAACTGGGTGATTATAAAGATGCTCTACAGGTGTCTCCGATGGTGTTTGTTGAGTTGGCATAGATCGAGATTAGGATTTGTCACTCCGATTGTCGGAGAGGTATCTCTGGGCCCTCTCGGTAATGCACATCACTATAAGCCTTGCAAGAAATGTGATTAATGAGTTAGTTGTGGGATGATGCACTACAGAACGATTAAAGAGACTTGCCGGTAACGAGATTGAACTAGGTATGATGATACCGATGATCGAATCTCGGGCAAGTAACATACCGATGACAAAGGGAACAACGTATGTTGTTGTGCGGTTTGACCGATAAAGATCTCCGTAGAATATGTAGGAACCAATATGAGCATCCAAGTTCCATTGTTGGTTATTGACTGGAGAAGTGTCTCGGTCATGTCTACATAGTTCTCAAACTCGTAGGGTCCGCACGCTTAACGTTCGATGACGATTGGTATTATGAGTTTATGTGATTTGATGTACCGAAGGTTGTTCGGAGTCCCGGATGAGATCACAGACATGACGAGGAGTCTCGAAATGGTTGAGACATAAATATTGATATATTGGACCATGTTGTTCGGACACCAGAAGTGTTCCGGAGAGTTTCGGATAAAATCGGAGTGCCGGAGGGTTACCGGACCCCCCCGGGAAGTTAATGGACCACCATGTGCATTAGAGGAGAGAGGGTCGGCCAAGAGGTGGCTCCCCCCAGTCCGAATTGGACAAGGGGTGGGGCGGCTCCCATCTCCTTCCTTCCTTTCCTTCCTCCTTCCTTCCCCAACTTGTTGGACTAGGAAAGGGGGTATGGCGCGCCCCTTGAGGCCGCCCGGCTCCCACCTCCCCTCCTTTATATACGGGGGAGGGGCACCCCATAGACACACAAGTTGATTTCTTAGCCGTGTGCGGTGCCCCTCCACAGTTTTCCACCTCGGTCATATTGTCGTAGTGCTTAGGTGAAGCCCTGCATCGGTAACTGCATCATCACCATCACCGCGTCGTCATGCCGACGAAACTCTCTCTCGGCCTCAGCTGGATCAAGAGTTCGAGGGACATCACCGATCTGTACATGTGCAGATCGTGGAGGTGCCATGCGTTCGGTACTTGATCGGTTGGATCGCGAAGACGTTCGACTACATGAACCGCGTTACTTAACGCTTCCGCTTTCGGTCTACGAGGGTACGTGGACACACTCACCCCGCTTGTTGCTGTGCTTGTCATAGATAGATCTTGCGTGATCATAGGATTTTTTTTTGAAATACTACGTTTCCCAACAGGCGCACTAAACTATTAAGTAGTCATCATACCGACCTTGCCAAACATTCATAACGTCTGCATCTGCTCCTGCAATAGGTCTGTCACCTAGCGGTGCATCAAGGACATAATTCTTTTGTGCAGTAATGAGGATAATCCTTAGATCATGGATCCAGTCCGCATCATTGCTACGATCATCTTTCAACATATTTTTCTAAAGGAACATACCAAAAATAAACGGGGATCTATAACGCGAGCTATTGATCTACAACATAATTTGTATGTACTATCAGGACTAAGTTCATGATAAATTAAAGTTGAATTAATCATATTACTTAAGAACTCCCACTTAGATAGACATCCCTATAGTTATCTAAATGATCGGTACTTGATCGGTTGGATCGCGAAAACGTTCGACTACATCAACCGCGTTACTTAACGCTTCTGCTTTCGGTCTACGAGGGTACATGGACACACTCTCCCCGCTCGTTGATGTGCATCTCCTAGATAGATCTTGCATGACCGTAGGATTTTTTTTGAAATACTACGTTTCCCAACGGTGGCATCTGAGCCAGGTCTATGCGTAGATGTTATATGCACGAGTAGAACACAAAGAGTTGTGGGTGATAATAGTCATACTGCTTACCAACATGTCATACTTTGATTCAGCGGTATTGTTGGATGAAGTGGCCCAGACCGACATTACATGACTGCGTTCATGAGACTGGTTCTACCGCCGTGCTTTGCACACAGGTGGCTAGTCGGTGTCTGTTTCTCCAACTTTAGTTGAATCGAGTGTGACTACGCCCGGTCCTTGTTGAACGTTAAAATAGCACACTTGACAAAAAATCATTGTGGTTTTTGATGCGTAGGTAAGAATGGTTCTTGCTAAGCCCGTAGCAGCCACATAAAACTTGCAACAACAAAGTAGAGGACGTCTAACTTGTTTTTGCAGGGCTTGTTGTGATGTGATATGGTCAAGACATGATGATATATAAATTGTTGTATGAGATGATCATGTTTGTAATAGTTATCGGCAACTGGCAGGAGCCATATGGTTGTCGCTTTATTATATGAAATGCATTCGCCATGTAATTGCTTTACTTTATCACTATGCGGTAGTGATAGTTGTAGAAGAAATAGTTGGCGAGACGACAATGATGCTTAGATGGAGATCAAGGTGTCAAGCCGGTGACGATGGTGATCATGATGGTGCTTTGGAGATGGAGATCAAAGGCACAAGATGATGATGGCCATATCATATCACTTATATTGATTGCATGTGATGTTTATCCTTTATGCATCTTATTTTTCTTAGTACAGCAGTAGCATTATAAGATGATCTCTCACTAAATTTCAAGGTATAAGTGTTCTCCCTGAGTATGCACCGTTGCTACAGTTCGTCATGCCGAGACACCACATGATGATCGGGTGTGATAAGCTCTACGTTCACATATAACGAGTGCAAGACAGTTTTGCACGTGCAGAATACTCGGGTTAAACTTGACGAGCCTAGCATGTACAGACATGGCCTCGGAACACTGAGACCGAAAGTCGAACATGAATCATATAGTAGATATGATCAACATAGATATGTTCACCATTGAAAACTACTCCATCTCACATGATGATCGGACATGGTTTAGTTGATATGGATCACGTGATCATATAGATGACTCGAGGGATGTCTATCTAAGTGGGAGTTCTTTAGTAATATGATTAATTGAACGTAAATTTATCATGAACTTAGTACTTGATATAAGCTCTACTTTCACATACAACGGGTGCAAGCCAGTTTTGCACACGCAGAATACTCATGTTAAACTTGACGAGCCTAGCATATGCAGATATGGCCTCAGAACATTGAGACCGAAAGGTCGAGCATGAATCATATAGTATATATGATCGACATAGTGATGTTCACCATTGAAAAACTACTCCATATCACATGATGATCGGACATGGTTTAGTTGATATCGATCACGCGATCACTTAGATGATTAGAGGGATGTCTATCTAAGTGGGAGTTCTTAAGTAATATGATTAATTGAACTTTAATTTATCATGAACTTAGTACTTGATAGTATTTTGCATGTCTATATTGTTGTAGATAAATGTCCCATGCTACTGTTCCATTGAATTTTAATGCGTTCCTAGAGAAAGCTAAGTTGAAAGATGATGGTAGCAACTACACGAACTAGGTCCATAACTTGAGGATTATCCTCATTGATGCACAGAAGAATTATGCCCTGGAAGCACCGCTAGGTGCCAAACCCGCTGCAGGAGCAAGACCAGATGTCATGAACGTCTAGTAGAGCAAAGCTGATGACTACTCGATAGTTCAGTGTGCCATGCTTTACGACTTAGAACTGGGACTTCAACGACATTTTGAACGTCATGGAGCATATGAGATGTTCCAGGAGTTGAAGTTAATATTTCAAGAAAATGCCCGGATTGAGAGATATGAAGTCTCCAATAAGTTCTAAAGCTATAAGATGGAGGAGAATAGTTATGTCAGTGAGCATATACTCAAAATGTCTGGGTATAACAATCACTTGATTCAACTGGGAGTTAATCTTCCAGATGATAGTGTCATTGATAGAATTCTTCAATCACTGTCACCAAGCTACAAGAGCTTTGTGGTGAACTATAATATGCAAGGGATGGATAAGACAATTCCCGAGCTCTTCGCAATGCTAAAGGCTACGGAGGTAGAAATCAAGAAGGAGCATCAAGTGTTGATGGTCAACAAGACCACCTGTTTCAAGAAAAAGGGTAAAAGGAAGAAGGGGAACTTCAAGAAGAACGGCAAGCAAGTTGTTGCTCAAGTGAAGAAGCCCAAGTCCGGACCTAAGCATGAGACTGAGTGCTTCTACTGCAAAGGGACTGGTCACTGGAAGCGAAAATGCCCCAAGTATTTGGAGGATAAGAAGGATGGCAAGGTGAACAAAGGTATATGTGATATACATGTTATTGATGTGTACCTTACTAATGCTCGTAGAAGCACCTGGGTATTTGATACTGGTTCTGTTGCTAATATTTGCAAGTCAAAACAGGGGCTACGGATTAAGCGAAGATTGGCTAAGGACGAGGTGACGATGTGCGTGGGAAATGGTTCCAAAGTCGATGTGATCGCCGTCGGCACGCTACCTCTACATCTACCTTCGGGATTAGTTTTAGACCTGAATAATTGTTATTTGGTGCCAGCGTTAAGCATGAACATTATATCTAGATTTTTTTATTTGAAACGGTTATTCATTTAAATCAGAGAATAATGGTTGTTCTATTTATATGAGTAATATCTTTTTATGGTCATGCACCCTTGATGAGTGGTCTATTTTTATTTAATCTCGATAGTAGTGATACACATATTCATAGTATTAAAGCCAAAAGATATAAGTTTAATAATGATAGTGCAACTTATTTGTGGCACTGCCGTTTAGGTCATATTGGTGTAAAGCGCATGAAGAAACTCCATGCTGATGGGCTTTTGGAATCACTTGATTATGAATCACTTGATGCTTGCGAACCATGCCTCATGGGCAAGATGACTAAGACTCCATTCTCGGGAACAATGGAACGAGCAACAGACTTGTTGGAAATTATACATATTGATGTATGCGGTCCGATGAGTGTTGATGCTCGTGGTGGGTATCATTATTTTCTGACCTTCACAGATGATTTGAGCAGATACGGGTATGTCTACTTGATGAAACATAAGTCCGAAACATTTGAAAAGTTCAAAGAATTTCAGAGTGAAGTGGAAAATCATCGTAACAAGAAAATTAAGTTTCTACGATCTGATCGTGGAGGTGAATATTTGAGTTATGAGTTTGGTCTTCATTTGAAACAATGCGGAATAGTTTCGCAACTCACGCCACCCGGAACACCACAGCGTAATGGTGTGTCCGAACGTCGTAACCGAAGTTTATTAGATATGGTACGATCTATGATGTCTCTTACTGATTTACCAGTTACCACTATCGTTTTGGGGTTATGCTTTAGAGACAGATGCATTCACGTTAAATAGGGCACCATCGAAATCCGTTGAGACGACGCCATATGAACTGTGGTTTGGCAAGAAACCCAAGTTGTCATTCTTAAAGTTTGGGGCTGCGATGCTTATGTGAAAAAGCTTCAACATGATAAGCTCGAACCCAAATCGGAGAAATGTGTCTTCATAGGAAACCCAAAGGAAACTGTTGGGTACACCTTCTATCACAGATCCGAAGGCAAGATATTCGTTGCTAAGAATGGATCCTTTCTAGAGAAGGAGTTTCTCTCGAAAGAAGTGAGTGGGAGGAAAGTAGAACTTGATGAGGTAATTGTACCTGCTCCCTTATTGGAAAGTAGTTCATCACAGAAATCAATTCCAGTGATTCCTACACCAATTAGTGAGGAAGCTAATGATGATGATCATGAAACTTCTGATCAAGTTACTATCGAACCTCATAGGTCAACCAGAGTAAGATCCGCACCAGAGTGGTACGGTAATCCTGTTCTGGAAGTCATGTTACTTGACCATGACAAACCTACGAAGTATGAGGAAGCGATGATGAGCCCAGATTCCGTGAAATGGCTTGAGGCCATGAAATCTGAGATGCGATCCATGTATGAGAACAAAGTATGGACTTTGGTTGACTTGCCCGATGATCGGCAAGCCATAGAGAATAAATGGATCTTCAAGAAGAAGACTGAAGCTAACGGTAATGTTACTGTCTACAAAGCTCGACTTGTTGCGAAAGGTTTTCAACAAGTTCAAGGAGTTGACTATGATGAGACCTTCTCACCCGTAACGATGCTTAAGTCCGTCCGAATCATGTTAGCAATTTCCGCAACTTATGATTGTGAAATTTGGCAAATGGATGTCAAAACTGCATTCCTTAACGGATATCTTAAAGAAGAGTTGTATATGATGCAACCAGAAGGTTTTTTCAATCCAAAAGGTGCTAACAAAGTGTGCAAGCTCCAGCGATCCATTTATGGACTGGTGCAAGCATCTCGGAGTTGGAATATACACTTTGATAGTGTGATCAAAGCATATGGTTTTATACAGACTTTTGGAGAAGCCTGTATTTACAAGAAAGTGAATGGGAGCTCCGTAGCATTTCTGATATTATATGTGGATGACATATTGTTGATCGGAAATGATATTGAATTTCTGAATAGCATAAAAGGATACTTGAATAAGAATTTTCAATGAAAGACCTTGATGTATTGGGCATCAAGATCTATAGAGATAGATCAAGACGCTTAATTGGAATTTCACAAAGAACATACCTTGATAAAATTTTGAAGAAGTTAAAAATGGATCAAGCAAAGAAAGGGTTCTTGCATGTGTTACAAGGTGTGAAGTTGAGTCAGACTCAATGCCCGACCACTGCAGAAGATAGAGAGAAAATGAAAGTCATTCCCTATGCCTCAGCCATAGGTTCTATCATGTATGCAATGCTGTGTACCAGACCTGATGTGTGCCTTACTATTAGTTTAGCAGGGAGGTACCAAAGTAATCCAGGAGTGGATCACTAGACAGCAGTCAAGAACATCCTAAAATACCTGAAAAGGACTAAGGATATGTTTCTCATTTATGGAGGTGACAAAGAGTTCATCATAAACGGTTACGTCGATGCAAGCTTTGACACTGATGTCGGTGTCAAAACCGGCGGATCTCGGGTAGGGGGTCCCGAACTGTGCGTCTAAGGCGGATGGTAATAGGAGACAAGGGACATGATGTTTACCCAGGTTCGGGCCCTCTTGAAGGAGGTAATACCCTACGTCCTGCTTGATTGTTCTTGATGATATGAGTATTACAAGAGTTGATCTACCACGAGATCGTAGAGGCTAAACCCTAGAAGCTAGCCTATGGTATGATTGTTTGTTGTCCTACGGACTAAACCCTCCGGTTTATATAGACACTGGAGGGGGCTAGGGTTACATAGAGTCGGTTACAAGGGAGGAGATCTATATATCCGTATTGCCTAGCTTGCCTTCCACGCCAAGGAGAGTCCCATCTGGACACGGGATGAAGTCTTCAATCTTGTATCTTCATAGTCCAACAGTCCGGCCAAAGGATATAGTCCGGCTGTCCGGAGACCCCCTAATCCAGGACTCCCTTAGTAGCCCCTGAACCAGGCTTCAATGACAATGAGTCCGGTGCGCAGTATTATCTTCGGCATTGCAAGGCGGGTTCCTCCTCCGAATACTCCATAGAAGATTTTGAACACAAGGATAGTGTCCGGATCTGCAAAACAAGTTCCACATACCACCGTAGAGAGAATAACATTTCCACAAATCCAATCTGCTGACACATTTTGACAGCATGATATCATGTCATGGCCCGGTCTTTATTCAAACCGTTTTTCTCAAACAGCACCACACATATTGTGGGGCGGTTTTCTCGACACGTCTTGTCAAAGCAGAGATTGTGTCCCCTTATTACGGGATTCTCATCAATACGGACGCGGGTAACCCAACTGCGCCATTACTTACGGCGCTTGGGGAATAAGAGGTTTTACCAAGCGAGGGGGGAGGTGCATCGCCTCTTCCGCCCTTATAAAGGGACAAGAATTCACCCTCTTCACCCATACCTTCTTCCCAACTCATTCCATTCTGCTCAGGCTCCAACACGCGAGCGTTCACCTCCTCTACCCACAAGAGGTCTTCCAAAGATGTCTGGATCCAGAGCAGGAGGCAAATGGATGGCCTCTATCGTCCGAGAGAAGGATATCGAAAAGCATCGGGAGGCCGGGTATCTGGCCAAGAAAATTGGCCATCGTCTCCCGATGGCGGGACAGATCGTCCCCACTCCGGAACCCCACGAGAGGGTTGTATTCCTCCCTCACTTTGTCCGCGGGCTAGGATTTCCCCTCCACCCATTCATTCGTGGCATCATGTACTATTATGGGATCGATCTTCACAATCTGTCCCCTAATTCCTTCCTCAACATCTCGACATTCATTGTCGTGTGCGAGGCTTTTCTCCGCGTTTCGCCACACTTCGGTTTATGGCTGAAGGTCTTTAATGTGAAGCCCAAGGTGGTGGGCGGCGAGCACGCCGAGTGCGGGGGCGCTATGGTGAGCAAGATGCCCAACGTCATGTGGACAACAAGAACCTTTAACGATTCTGTCAAGGAGTGGCAACAACAGTGGTTTTACATCACTGAGCCGACCGGCAAGGAGCGGGCCGCTTCTCCCGAGTTTCGATCCGGTGCCCCTCTGCGGCTTATGTCCTGGGTCAAAAAAGGACTGGACTGGGCCTCGTCCGACGAACTGTCGGTGCTCCAGACGCGTGTTAAAGATATGGGAGATAAGAACATTGAACTCGTCAACGTAGTCCAGGTGATGTTAGTCCACCGGATACTGCCTAGTCAACACCGGACTTGCAATCTATGGGAGTTTGATCCGGCCAGGCACCAAACCTTGCGAAGGATCTTCGGCTCGTTGCATGAGGACATTTGGAAGGTGCTTTTTAAGTCCAGCAAATCATGGCTGGACTCCGCCGAAGACCGCGGGTACTGATATGTCTCCAACATATCTATAATTTTTGATTGCTCCATGCTATATTATCTACTGTTTTGGACATTATTGGGCTTTATTATCCACTTTTATATTATTTTGGGACTAACCTATTAACCGGAGGCCCGGCCCAGAATTGCTGTTTTTGCCTGTTTTAGGGTTTCGAAGAAAAGGAATATCAAACGGAGTCCAAACGGAATGAAACCTTCGGGAACGTGATTTTCTCATCGAATACAACTCAGGAGACTTGGACCCTATGTCAAGACACATAATAGGAGGCCACGAGGTAGGGGGCGCGCCTACCCCCCCCCCCCCCGGCGCCCCCCCCCCCCCCGGGGCCCCCTTGTTGCTCCACCGACGTACTTCTTCCTCCTATATATACCCACGTACCCCCAAACGATCAGATACGAAGCCAAAACCCTAATTGCACCGCC
Source organism: Triticum urartu (assembly GCF_003073215.2). Lineage (NCBI taxonomy): Eukaryota > Viridiplantae > Streptophyta > Magnoliopsida > Poales > Poaceae > Triticum > Triticum urartu. Next base: position 473,743,965 of record NC_053024.1, on the reverse strand, counting down.
GTAACTTTCTGTATCCACGAGATCCCATCTTGGGGCCTGTTCCGGAGCTCCGTCGGAGGGGGAATCGATCACGGAGGGCTTCTACATCAACAGCATAGCCCTTCTGATGAAGTGTGAGTAGTTTACCTCAGACCTACGGGTCCATAGTTAGTAGCTAGATGGCTTCTTCTCTCTTTTTGGATCTCAATACAATGTTCTCCCTCTCTCTTGTGGAGATCTATTCGATGTAATCTTCTTTTTGCGGTGTGTTTGTTAAGACCGATGAATTGTGGGTTTATGATCAAGTCTACCTATGAATAATATTTGAATCTTCTCTGAATTATTTTATGTATGATTGGTTATCTTTGCAAGTCTCTTCGAATTATCAGTTTGGTTTGGCCTACTAGATTGATCTTTCTTGCAATGGGAGAAGTGCTTAGCTTTGGGTTCAATCTTGCGGTGTCCTTTCCCGGTGACAGTAAGGGCAGCAAGGCACATATTGTATTGTTGCCATCGAGGATAACAAGATGGGGTTTTCTTCATATTGCATGAGTCTATCCCTCTACATCATGTCATCTTGCTTAAGGCGTTACTCTGTTTTTAACTTAATACTCTAGATGCATGCTGGATAGCGGTCGATGAGTGGAGTAATAGTAGTAGATGCAGGCAGGAGTCGGTCTACTTGTCTCGGACGTGATGCCTATATACATGATCATACCTAGATATTCTCATAACTATGCTCAATTCTGTTAATTGCTCAACAATAATTTGTTCACCCACCGTAGAATACTTATGCTCTCGAGAGAAGCCACTAGTGAAACCTATGGCCCCGGGGTCTATATTTATCATATCAATCTCCTACTACTTATTTATTTACTTTCCTATTTACTCTGCCTTTATTTTACTTTGCATCTTTATCATAAAACACCAAAAATATTATCTTATCATATCTATCAGATCTCACTCTCGTAAGTGGCCCTATAGGGATTGACAACCCCTATTTGCGTTGGTTGCGAGGATTTATTTGTTTTGTGCAGGTGCGAGGGACTCGCGCGTAACCTCCTACTAGATTGATACCTTGGTTCTCAAAAACTGAGGGAAATACTTACGCTACTTTGCTGCATCATCCCTTCCTATTCGGGGAAAACCAAGGCAGTGCTAAAAGAGGTAGCAAGAAGGATTTCTGGCACCGTTGTCGGGGAGGTCTACGCAAAAGTCAACATACCAAGTACCCATCACATACCCTTATCTCCCGCATTACATTATTGGCCATTTGCCTCTCGTTTTCCTCTCCCCCACTTCACCCTTGCCGTTTTATTTGCCCCCTCTCTCTATCCTCCCTCTATTTGCCTCTTTTTGTCCGCTTGCTTTTTGTTTGCTTGTGTGTTAGTTTGTTTGCTTGTCATTATGGCTAGTCCCTTATCTTCTCTATTGTCTCCCGAGAATGAAATTCTAAATTTTAAGCAAAGGGAGGGTGAAAATCTAAAAGATGCTTGGTATAGAATTTGCAATGCTCAAAATAAATCTACTAGGAAGCAATCTACTACCATTCTCCTTCGCAATTTTTATGTAGGCATTACTCCTTGGCACCGTTTTGTTCTTGATACTATTACCGGAGGGAACTTTTTGGGTAGCCATACTTTTGATTCTTATAATGCTATGTTAGATTTATTTGGCTCACCCCCTCTCTTGGTTAATGGAACTATATTAACTTTGGAGTATGTAATGGAAAGACTTGAAATTATTGAAAATAAGGTTGCTACCGTAGAATTGATTGAAAATTTGGATAAAAAGATCCACGGACGAATCTCTTAATATGGATCTAAAGTAGGAGTTACTTTGAAAGATATTAAAGAAAAGGAACCCATAGTTAATGAGAAAATAAATCACGATTCCGTTAGGATCGATAAACTTGAGAATATTATTACCGACTTGGAAACCTCTTTTTCTTACGTAAATAATACTCTGAGTCCTTCCACTAAAGTTGCCAAACTTATGTACGTTCCTAAAAATAAGGGTGAATCATCTAGTAAGGAAAATGCGGATCTCAAATCTATAAGTGTTCACCCCAATCTTTTTGCTATCATTAAGGAACCACTTGTTACAAATGAATTTTTCGATCTTGTGCCTAAAAGTTTGATAATCAATAGAAATAAAGAAATTCCTAAAGATGTTAGATGCCTCATTGAAGAATTGCCAACCAAATATGGCAATACATAGATCTATTCTTCCTTGTTATGCCTAGCTAGGGGCGTTAAACGATAGCGCTTGTTGGGAGGCAACCCAATTTTATTTTTATTCCTTACTTTTTGATCCTGTTTAGTAATAAATAAATTATCTAGACTCTGTTTTGGTTTTGTTTTTTGTGTTTAATTAGTTTTTTTGCCAAGTAGAACCGTTGGGAAGACTTGGGGAAAGTCTTGTTGAACTTGCTGTAAAAAACAGAAACTTTAGTGCTCACGAGAACTGCTGTCATTTTTATTTGGAAAGTGCTATTTAGTTAATTATTTTTTCAGATGATTAATAGATAAATTTCTCACGTCCAGCAATTTATTTTAGAATTTTTGGGGTTCCAGATCTTGCGCTAGCTACAGATTACTACAGACTGTTCTGTTTTTGGCAGATTCTGTTTTTCGTGTGTTGTTTGCTTATTTTGATGAATCTATGGCTAGTAAAATAGTGTATAAACCATAGAGAAGTTGGAATACAGTAGGTATAACACCTATATAAATAAAGAATGAGTTCATTACAGTATCTTGAAGTGGTCTTTTGTTTTCTTTCGCTAACGGAGCTCACGAGATTTTCCACTTTAAGTTTTGTGTTGTGAACTTTTCAAGTTTTGGGTAAAGATTTGATGGATTATGGAACAAGGAGTGGCAAGAGCCTAAGCTTGGGGATGACCATGGCATCCCCAAGATAATCTAAGGACACCTAGAAGCCAAAGCTTGGGGATTCCCCGGAAGGCATCCCCTCTTTCGTCTACTTCTATCGGTAACTTTACTTGGAGCTATATTTTTAGTCGCCACATGATATGTGTTTTGCTTGGAGCGTCTTGTATGATTTGAGTCTTTGCTTGTTAGTTTACCAAAATAATCCTTTCTGTACACACCTTTTGAGAGAGCCATATATGATTTGGAATTTGTTAGAATACTCTATGTACTTCGCTTATATCTTTTGAGTTATATAATTTTGCTCTAGTGCTTCACTTATATCTTTTAGAGCACGGTGGTGGATTTGTTTTATAGAAACTATTGATCTATCATGCTTCACTTATATTATTTTGAGAGTCTTAATAGCATGGTAATTTGCTTAAAATCCTAATATGCTTGGTATACAAGATTAATTATAAAACTTTCTTATGAGTGTGTTGAATACTATGATAAGTTTGATACTTGATAATTGTTTTGAGATATGGAGATGGTGATATTAAAGTCATGCTAGTTGAGTAGTTGTAAATTTGAGAAATACTTCTGTTGAAGCTTGTGATTCCCGTAGCATGCACGTATGGTGAACCGTTATATGATGAAGTCGGAGCATGATTTATTTTTTGATTGCCTTCCTTATGAGTGGCGGTCAGGGACGAGCGATGGTCTTTTCCTGCCAATCTATCCCCCTATGAGCATGCGCGTAATACTTTGCTTAGATAACTTGTAGATTTTTGCAATAAGTATATGAGTTCTTTATGACTAATGCTGAGTCCATGGATTATACGCACTCTCACCCTTCCACCTTTGCTAGCCTCTCTAATACCGCGCACCTTTCGCCGGTATCATACACCTACCATACACCTTCCTCAAAATAGCCACCATACCTACCTATTATGGCACTTCCATAGCCATTCCAAGATATATTGCCATGCAACTTTGCACCGTTCCGTTTATTAGGACACACTCCATCATTGTCATATTAATTAGCATGATCATGTAGTTGACATAGTATTTGTGGCAAAGCTACCGTTCATAATTCTTTCATACTTGTCACTCATGCATCATTGCATATCCCGGTACACCGCCGGAGGCATTCACATAGAGTCATATTTTGTTTTAAGTATCGAGTTGTAATAGTTGAGTTGTAATAAAAATAAAAGTGTGATGATCATCATTATTAGAGCATTGTCCCAGTGAGGAAAGGATGATGGAGACTATGATTCCCCCACAAGTCGGGATGAGACTCCGGACGAAAAATAAATAAAAGAGGCCAAAGAAGGCCAAATAAAAAAAGAAAAGAGGCCATAAAAAAGAGAAAAGGCCCAACTAAAAAAATAAAAAAATGAGAGAAAAAGAGAGAAGGGACAATGTTACTATCCTTTTACCACACTTGTGCTTCAAAGTAGAACCATGATCTTCATAGTAGAGAGTCTCTCATGTTATCACTTTCATATACTAGTGGGATTTTTTTATTATAGAACTTGGCTTGTATATTCCAATGATGGGCTTCCTCAAATTGCCCTAGGTCTTCATGAGCAAGCAAGTTGGATGCACACCCACTTAGTTTCTTTTTGAGCTTTCATATACTTATAGCTCTAGTGCATCTGTTGCATGGCAATCCCTACTCACTCACATTGATATCTATTGATGGGCATCTCCATAGCCCGTTGGTACGCCTAGTTGATGTGAGACTATCTTCTCTTTTTTGTCTTCTCCATAACCACCACTCTATTCCACCTATAGTGCTATATCCATGGCTCACGCTCGTGTATTGCGTGAAGATTGAAAAAGTTTTGAGAATGTCAAAAGTATGAAACAATTGCTTGGCTTGTCATCGGGGTTGTGCATGATTTAAATATTTTGTGTGGTGAAGATAGAGCATAGCCAGACTATATGATTTTGTAGGGATAACTTTCTTTAGCCATGTTATTTTGAGAAGAAATAATTTCTTTGTTAGTATGCTTGAAGTATTATTATTTTCTATGTCAATATGAACTTTTGTCTTGAATCTTTCGGATCTAAATATTCATACCACAATTAAGAAGAATTACATTAAAATTATGCCAAGTAGCACTCCGCATCAAAAATTCTGTTTTTATTATTTACCTACTCGAGGACGAGCAGGAATTAAGCTTGGGGATGCTTGATACGTCTCCAACGTATCTATAATTTTTGATTGCTACATGCTATATTATCTACTGTTTTGGACATTATTGGGCTTTATTATTGATATGTCTCCAACGTATCTATAATGTTTGATTGCTCCATGGTATATTATCTACTGTTTTGGACATAATTGGGCTTTATTATCCACTTTTATATTATTTTTGGGACTGACCTATTAATCGGAGGCCCAACCCAGAATTGTTGTTTTTTGCCTGTTTTAGGGTTTCGAAGAAAAGGAATATCAAACGGAGTTCAAACGGAATGAAACCTTCGGGAACGTGATTTTCTCATCGAATACAACTCAGGAGACTTGGACCCTACGTCAAGACACGTAACAGGAGGCCACGCGGTATGGGCCGCGCCTACCCCCCCCCCCCCCCGGCGGCCCCCCCCCCCCCTGGGCCCCTGTTTTCCCCCCCCCCCCAGGCGCGCCCTCCACCCTCGTGGGCCCCCTGTTGCTCCACCGACGTACTTCTTCCTCCTATATATACCACGTACCCCCAAACGATCAGATACGGAGCCAAAACCCTAATTCCACCGCCGTCAACTTTCTGTATACACGAGATCCCATCTTGGGGCCTGTTCCGGAGCTCCGCCGGAGGGGGCCGATCACATGGAGGGCTTCTACATCAACACCATAGCCCTTCCGATGAAGTGTGAGTAGTTTACCTCAGACCTACGGGTCCATAGTTAGTAGCTAGATGGCTTCTTCTCTCTTTTTGGATCTCAATACAATGTTCTCCCCCTCTCTTGTGGAGATCTATTCGATGTAATCTTCTTTTTGCGGTGTGTTTGTTGAGACCGATGAATTGTGGGTTTATGATCAAGTCTATCTATGAATAATATTTGAATCTTCTCTGAATTCTTTTATGTATGATTGGTTATCTTTGCAAGTCTCTTCGAATTATCAGTTTGGTTTGGCCTACTAGATTGATCTTTCTTGCAATGGGAGAAGGCTTAGCTTTGTGTTCAATCTTGCGGTGTCCTTTCCCGGTGACAGCAAGGGCAGCAAGGCACATATTGTATTGTTGCCATCGAGGATAACAAGATGGGGTTTTCTTCATATTGCATGAGTCTATCCCTCTACATCATGTCATCTTGCTTAAGGCGTTACTCTGTTTTTAACTTAATACTCTAGATGCATGCTGGATAGCGGTCGATGAGTGGAGTAATAGTAGTAGATGCAGGCAGGAGTCGGTCTACTTGTCTCGGACATGATGCCTATATACATGATCATACCTAGATATTCTCATAACTATGCTCAATTCTGTCAATTGCTCAACAGTAATTTGTTCACCCACCGTAGAATACTTATGCTCTCGAGAGAAGCCACTAGTGAAACCTATGGCCCCCAGGTCTATCTTTATCATATCAATCTCCTACTACTTAGTTATTTACTTTGCCTTTATTTTACTTTGCATCTTTATCATAAAAACACCAAAAATATTATCTTATCATATCTATCAGATCTCACTCTCGTAAGTGGCCCTATAGGGATTGACAACCCCTATTTGCGTTGGTTGCGAGGATTTATTTGTTTTGTGCAGGTGCGGAGGACTCGCGCGTAGCCTCCTATTGGATTGATACCTTGGTTCTCAAAAACTGAGGGAAATACTTACGCTACTTTGCTGCATCAGCGCTTCCTCTTCGGGGAAAACCAACGCAGTGCTAAAAGAGGTAGCAAGAAGGATTTCTGGCGCAGATGCCGGGGAGGTCTACGCAAAAGTCAACATACCAAGTACCCATCACATACCCTTATCTCCCGCGTCACATTATTTGCCATTTGCCTCTCATTTTTCTCTCCCCCCACTTCACCCTTGTCGTTTTATTCGCCCTTCTTCTGTTTGTCTTTTCATTTGCTTTGATGTCTTACTTGACTCGTTTACTCGTTTGGTTGGATTAGTTTTTTATTTATTACTAAACAGAGAACCTAAGATCAATGGATCCTCATCCACTTGCTAATCTTTTTAAGAGATCCAATTATGATGAACCAATTGCTAGTGAGTTTTGTGCACTAGATTATCTTTATGAAGTTTTGCTTGAAATTTGTGAATCTAAAAATTGTGATGAAGTACCTTATGGAGTGATTCACGATAGATATTTGAATAAAAAGCATGATTGCAATGATTTTACTATAAACTCTCTTGATGTCAATTGTGCTAATAATATGCAAAACCCTAAGCTTGGGGATGCTAGTTTTGCTATGTCCTCTACTTGTTGCAATGATCATGATTGGGGTGATTCTTCTTATGATCTTGAAAATTTATTTAAGCCCCATGATGAATATGAGATTGATAATAGCGTTTCCAATATTATTGAAAGTGGGTTTGGAAGAGTGTCAACTTTAGATCCCACTATTTTGGAAGAGTGTCAACTTTGCATGCATATGGACCGTGTTGAAAATATTTTGTGTGATAGCTATCTTGTTGAATTTGCTTATGATCCCACATGCAATTATTATGAGAGAGGAAAATATGGTGGTAGAAATTTTCATGTTACTAAATTACCTCTCGTTATGTTGAGATTGCTATTGTTTCTTTACGCTTCCTTGCATATGCTAGTTTTTGCTTGCCTTGATAATTTGTTTGCCTATAAGATGCCTATGCATAGGAAGTATGTTAGAGTTAGATGTGTTTGTCACGTGTTTTATGATGCTCTCTTTGTGCTTCAATTCTTGTCTTTCATGTGAGCATCATTAAAATTATCAATGCCTACCTTTAAGGATTTAAAGAAAAGAGCTTGTTGGGAGACAACCCAACATTTCTCCTTGCTGTTATTCAATAAATTATTTATCTAGCCTCTGTTTTGGTTGTGTTTTTTGTGTTTAATTAGTGTTTGTTCCAAGTAGAACCATTGGCAAGACTTGGGGAAAGTCTTGATTGAACTTGCTGTAAAAAACAGAAACTTTAGCGCTCACGAGAACTGCTGTCATTTTTATTTAGAAAGTGATATTTAGTTAATTCTTTTTGAAGATGATTAATAGATAAATTCCTCACGTCCAGAAATTTATTTTAGAATTTTTGGGGTTCCAGATATTGCGCTAGCTACAGATTACTACAGACTGTTCTGTTTTTGGCAGATTCTGTTTTTCGTGTGTTGTTTGCTTATTTTGATGAATCTATGGCTAGTAAAATAGTTTATAAACCATAGAGAAGTTGGAATACAGTAGGTATAACATCCATATAAATAAATAATGAGTTCATTACAGTACCTTGAAGTGGTATTTTGTTTTCTTTCGCTAACGGAGCTCACGAGATTTTCTACTTTAAGTTTTGTGTTGTGAAGTTTTCAAGTTTTGGGTAAAGATTTGATGGATTATGGAACAAGGAGTGGCAAGAGCCTAAGCTTGGGGATGCCCATGGCACCCCCAAGATAATCTAAGGACACCTAAAAGCCAAAGCTTGGCGATGCCCCGGAAGGCATCCCCTCTTTTGTCTATTTCTATCGGTAACTTTACTTGGAGCTATATTTTTATTTACCACATGATATGTGTTTTGCTTGGAGCGTCTTGTATGATTTGAGTCTTTGCTTGTTAGTTTACCATAATCATCCTTGCTGTACACACCTTTTGAGAGAGCCATATATGATTTGGAATTTGTTAGAATACTCTATGTACTTCGCTTATATCTTTTGAGTTATATAATTTTGCTCTAGTGCCTCACTTATATCTTTTAGAGCACGGTGGTGGATTTGTTTTATAGAAACTATTGATCTCTCATTCTTCACTTAGATTATTTTGAGAGTCTTAATAGCATGGTAATTTTCTTTAAATCCTAATATGCTAGGTATTCAAGAATAAAAAAATTCTCTTATGAGTGTGTTGAATACTATGATAAGTTTGATACTTGATAATTGTTTTGAGATATGAAGATGGTGATATTAAAGTCATGCTAGTTGAGTAGTTGTGAATTTGAGAAATACTTGTGTTGAAGCTTGTGATTCCCGTAGCATGCACGTATGGTGAACCGTTATGTGATGAAGTCGGAGCATGATTTATTTTTTGATTGCCTTCCTTATGAGTGGCGGTCGGGGACGAGCGATGGTCTTTTCCTACCAATCTATCCCCCTAGGAGCATGCGCGTAATACTTTGCTTTAATAACTTGTAGATTTTTGCAATAAGTATATGAGTTCTTTATGACTAATGTTGAGTCCATGGATTATATGCACTTTTCTCACCCTTCCACCTTAGCTAGCCTCTCTAATACTGCGCACCTTTCGCCGGTATCATACAACAACCATATACCTTCCTCAAAACAGCCACCATACCTACCTATTATGGCATTTCCATAGCCATTCCGAGATATATTGCCATGCAACTTTCCACCGTTCCGTTTATTATGACACACTCCATTATTGTCATATTGCTTAGCATGATCATGTAGTTGACATAGTATTTGTGGCAAAGCCACCGTTCATAATTCTTTCATACTTATCACTCATGCATCATTGCATATCCCGGTACACCGCCGGAGGCATTCACATTGAGTCATATTTTGTTCTAAGTATCGAGTTGTAAGAAAAATAAAAGTGTGATGATCATCATTATTAGAGCATTGTCCCAGTGAGAAAAGGATGATGGAGACTATGATTCCCCCACAAGTCGGGATGAGACTCCAGACGAAAAATAAATAAAAGAGGCCAAAGAATGAAAAAAGAGAAAGAAAAGAGGCCATAAAAAAGAGAAAAGGCCCAAATAAAAAAATAAAAAAATAAATGAGAGAAAAAGAGAGAAGGGACAATGTTACTATCCTTTTACCACAATTGTGCTTCAAAGTAGCACCATGATCTTCATAGTAGAGAGTCTCTCATGTTATCACTTTCATATACTAGTGGGAATTTTTCATTATAGAACTTGGCTTGTATATTCCAATGATGGGCTTCCTCAAATTGCCCTAGGTCTTCATGAGCAAGCAAGTTGGATGCACACCCACTTAGTTTCTTTTTGAGCTTTCATATACTTATAGCTCTAGTGCATACGTTGCATGGCAATCCCTACTCACTCACATTGATATCAATTGATGGGCATCTCCATAGCCTGTTGATACACCTAGTTGATGTGAGACTATCTTCTGCTTTTTGTCTTATCCACAACCACCACTCTATTCCACCTATAATGCTATATCCATGGCTCACGCTCATGTATTGCGTGAAGATTGAAAAAGTTTTGAGAATGTCAAAAGTATGAAACAATTGCTTGGCTTGTCATCGGGGTTGTGCATGATTTAAATATTTTGTGTGGTGAAGATAGAGCATAGCCAGACTATATGATTTTGTAGGGATAACTTTCTTTAGCCATGTTATTTTGAGAAGACATACTTGCTTTGTTAGTATGATTGAAGTATTATTATTTTCTATGTCAGTATGAACTTTTGAATCTTTCGGATCTGAATATTCATACCACAATTAAGAAGAATTACATTAAAATTATGCCAAGTAGCACTCCGCATCAAAAATTTTGTTTTTATCATTTACCTACTCGAGGACGAGCAGGAATTAAGCTTGGGGATGGTTGATACGTCTCCAACGTATCTATAATTTTTGATTACTCCATGCTATATTATCTACTGTTTTGGACATTATTGGGCTTTATTATCCACTTTTATATTATTTTTGGGACTAACCTATTAACCGGAGGCCCAGCCCAGAATTGTTGTTTTTTTCCTGTTTTAGGGTTTCGAAGAAAAGGAATATCAAACGGAGTCCAAACAGAACGAAACCTTGGGGAACGTGATTTTCTCATCGAATACAACTCAGGAGACTTGGACCCTACGACAAGACACGTAACAGGAGGCAACGAGGTAGGGGGGCGCCTACCCCCCCCCCCCCCCCCCCCCCCCCAGGCGCGCCCTCCACCCTCGTGGGCCCCCTGTTGCTCCACCAACGTACTTCTTCCTCCTATATATACCCACGTACCCCCAAACGATCAGATATAGAGCCAAAACCCTAATTCCACCGCCGTAACTTTCTGTATCCACGAGATCCCATCTTGGGGCCTGTTTCGGAGCTCCATCGGAGGGGGCATAGATCACGGAGGGCTTCTACATCAACACCATAGCCCTTCCGATGAAGTGTGAGTAGTTTACCTCAGACCTACGGGTCCATAGTTAGTAGCTAGATGGCTTCTTCTCTCTTTTTGGATCTCAATACAATGTTCTCCCCCTCTCTTGTGGAGATCTATTCGATGTAATCTTGTTTTTACGGTGTGTTTGTTGAGACCGATGAATTGTAGGTTTATGATCAAGTCTATCTATGAATAATATTTGAATCTTCTCTGAATTCTTTTATGTATGATTGGTTATCTTTGCAAGTCTCTTTGAATTATCAGTTTGGTTTGGCCTAATAGATTGATCTTTCTTGCAATGGGAGAAGTGCTTAGCTTTGGGTTCAATCTTGCGGTGTCCTTTCCCGGTGATAGTAAGGGCAGCAAGGCACGTATTGTATTGTTGCCATCGAGGATAATAAGATGGGGTTTTCTTCATATTGCATGGGTCTATCCCTCTACATCATGTCATCTTGCTTAAGGCGTTACTCTGTTTTTAACTTAATACTCTAGATGCATGCTGGATAGCGGTCGATGAGTGGAGTAATAGTAGTAGATGCAGGCAGGAGTGGTCTACTTGTCTCGGACGTGATGCCTATATACATGATCATACCTAGATATTCTCATAACTATGCTCAATTCTGTCAATTGCTCAATAGTAATTTGTTCACCCACCGTAGAATACTTATGCTCTCGAGAGAAGCCACTAGTGAAACCTATGGCCCCCAGGTCTATCTTTATCATATCAATCTCCTACTACTTAGTTATTTACTTCGCCTTTATTTTACTTTGCATCTTTATTATAAAAACACCAAAATATTATCTTATCATATCTATCAGATCTCACTCTCGTAAGTGGCCCTATAGGGATTGACAACCCCTATTTGCGTTGGTTGCGAGGATTTATTTGTTTTGTGCAGGTGCGAGGGACTCGCGCGTAGCCTCCTACTGGATTGAACCTTGGTTCTCAAAAACTGAGGGAAATACTTACGCTACTTTGCTGCATCATCCCTTCCTCTTCGGGGAAAACCAACGCAATGCTAAAAGAGGTAGCAGGTACCAACTGTCCCGCCCTGCAAGTTCGGTGGGTTTATCAAACTTTTCCATCCGCATGACCCAAAGGAAGTTCTTGACACGTGTTCATTCAACTTTCCCAGAGCTGGACGAAGAAGGTGGAGCGAATCCATTGTCTGGCCCCGCTGCCCGAAGACCCGGCCATCCCACTTCTGACAAAGATGCTGGTCCCGGTGCCTTACAAGGTGCCGAAGAAGACGGCCGAGAAGGAGGCTAAAAAGACCCGGGGCGGCCTTCGTCGTCGCGGCACTTCGGGCACAATACTCGAAGGCTCTGATGCCCATTCCGCCTTCGAAGAGGACGAAAAGGCGGAGGGAGATGAATCCCCTGCGGAGGGAAGAAGGAACGGGACGGCCTCCGCATCCTTGGAGGCCGAACTACCCGAAAGAGGAAAGATTCCTCGTTAAGAGGAGTCTCCTGCCGCCGCTGACAGCGGCCCGGCATGGGATCCCAGGGCCCAGCCCCTGGTGAACTCGTGAGTATATAAAATCCGAATACGTTTAAGCGTCCGGACTCATCGTGGCTTAGTATTTTAACCTAAGCCGTATATTTCTTGTAGTCCGGTGAGGTCCCGTACCGAACAATCCTCATCGGAGGACCTGCTGAGCTCAAACGCTGTGGACAGCGGGACACCCCCGAAGGACCCTTCCTCCAAGCAGGTGTCAAACACCGAGGCCTCGTCCCAAAAGGACCCCGGCCAAGGAGAAAAGGAAAAAATCATGAAGGCGGCGCCTGGAGGTCGAACCGCAGGGGCCGGAGACGTGGGGAAAAAGATTCCGCCGGCAACCTCTGTCTATCCAGAAGTGTCGGATGCTTTGTTGGTGGCGCTACGAGATGCCTCCATCGTTGATGAACACCGTTCCCTGATGGGTGCGGTGATTGAGAAAATTCAGTCGACCGAGAGTGGACTGAATGAAGCCTGTATCAGTCTTATAAAAGGCTTTGAGGTATGTTTTATGAGTTATCGAAGAGTGTCATAGTATAGATAGTAGCCCCTGATACGCTGTTCGGTGAAAGAAAGAACTGGAGAGGGGATCGAATTCATGATCTGAGGAAGACTCACTAAGTGACATTGATTTCTCTCCTGTTTCAAGCAGATACCTGTAGCGGGTGCTACCTCTCACACTGCAGAGATCGCCGGACTGAATCAAAGTCTGGAGCGGGCCAGGGAAGAAATTGGCCGATTGCAAATGCAGTTGAGGGATAAACAAGGTATGCACCAGTATTATGTGCATTTATTGTGAGATAAATGTTCAGTATGAAATAAGCCGCATAATTTGTGCTAGGAGTTATGACCGAAGTCGAGGCCCTCAAAAGGGCCGTTGCTGAGGCCGAGAAAAAGGCGGCCACGGAGCGGGCTCTTCATGAGAAACAGGAAGCCAGAGTTATTAAAGCTGAGCAGGGGCTGCAAGAGGCCATAAGTAAATGCGAGGCCTTGGAGCAGAGTTTAACGGAGAAAGAGTCCTAACTCACCAAGGCGCGCCAAGCCACGAGCGACGCCCAGGGGGAAACCCAAAGCACGCTGCAGTGGATCCAAGAGGCGAGGAAGATCGCGGAAGGTAAGCTTTTCCCATTTAGAAAAGTATTTGAAGGGAAAACTATGTTTCTGACTATGAATCTAGACTTCTCAGGTGTATTTGCCGAGCTGCCGCACAGTATATCAGATGCCGCTCACTTCTATCGAGCGGAAGGAAGGAACATCGCCGATAAGCTTTTTTGCTCTTAGTATTTGGCACCAAATTATCTGGTGCCTTTTGCCGATCAACTGAAACAGCTGATTGAACTGCATAAGGCGGCGGAACTAGCCATGAAATATGTGGTTATCCGGCTATGGCCTGCCGAACTGATTCCAAGCAGCTACTTCGGGCTCGTAAGGCGGCTTATAAGCGCTTGCCCTCGACTTGACGTCATCAAGTGGTCGGTCTGTGTAGAAGGAGCGCGAATGGCCTTTGCCCTTGCAAAGGTGCGCTAGGGGAAGATGGATGTCGAAAAGCTGGTGACCGAAGGACCACCGCAGGGGAAGGAGCACCGCAAGCCCGAATCATATTATAAGAGTGTCCTGAAAGGATCCTACCTTGTGGTGGAGCTATGTACCAAGGATATTATATTTCCCTGAATGCGGATCATGTTGTCTGTTGTAATGCTTAAACAAGGTCGTTGATATGTCGCCTGTTATATAAAATTTTACCCTCCTGTGCGGACGTTTGTATATTAAGGTTGAGAGTTGGCCAGTCGTGGGCTTCTGCCCCCACGTAAGGAGTACGGGGGTGTTCGGGATAAACCTGAGCACTCTTTATCCCAGTTTTGGGTCCTCCAAGGGAGGTTCTCAGCACAACAAACTAGGCAATCGGACTATAGGGCTTCATCACTCTCACTTAGCCAGAGGAGCTTTAGTATGGTCGGCGCAGCCCCTTGTGTTCGGAAGACCGTACTAGGGGCTCTATAAGCGCCTGATCGAAGAAAAAAGCCGATCCATCGCATGCTGCATTGGTTATGGCATTGTGCGGGAGAAATCCTTAAAGATTTTGTGATCACCCGAACAGCTGACCAGCTCTCGCCGTATCATGACAGTCAGTTTTCGACTTTCTCTACTGAGGTGCTTGTCCGGAAGAACCGGGACACAAACGCAGTAGTTCTCCCAGTGCTACCTTAGCCGATATCGCGGAACGTAAGGTACCAAAACATAGGAGCCGGGCAAACCCAACTATTGACCCAAGACATGATTCAGAGCTGATGCATATAATGCTATAAGTTCGGGGTGCCGAACTTCCGTGAAGGTGTTCGGACTTTTATTGCCGTGTTACGGGGAAGACGAAGCCCCTGGCATATTTAGGGCATACCGCTGTGTACGGATGCCATTTGACAAAATGATTTTGATACGAAATAACCAGCAGGTAAACATCATATGAATCCACATGTTGTATAAATAATAAGTCTATGCTTATGGTACAAGTAATGTGATAAAAAAAAGGAGTTGTGATAGCAGAACCTGTTGTGACCAGGGGAAGAGGTTGAGTGCGGGTCCGTATTGTAGCCGGACGGTCGCTGCAGGGAATGTCTAAGGATCCCCAGGCGCGTTCGAGCTGCCTCTGTGGAGTCCATCCTGGTCGGTGCAAAGGTGAACCTGCGAAGGAAATATAAGAAATGTTTGTGTGCCGGAGGGCGGTTGAGCCGCTGAGTTCGGCCTATCATGGCCTTTGCCGGGGTGTTTAATTGAACCCTGGACGAGCCGGAGTATCCTTCCGCAAAGTAGTTCGGAGCCCCTTGACGGTGTTCGGGAGCCTAGGTGTCGACTCGAGGTTCGGCTGCAAGGTGCTGCTCGGCATTCCTTCTTCTAAGGCAGTGATGTATTTGTTGGTGTCGAAAGAAAATTCGGCCTTGCCATGAACCGTGAAGACGCCGCGTGGACTGGGCATTTTGAGCTTACGGTAGGCATAATGTGGCACCGCGTTGAATCAAGCGAACGCGGTTCGCCCGAGCAGTGTTTGATAGTCACTGTGGAAAGGGGCTATTTCGAAGATTAACTCTTCGGTACGGTAATTTTCTGGTGATCCGAAGATTACCTCGAGGGAAATGGAGCCTGTACAGCTGACCTCCATACCTGGTATGATGCCTCTGAAAGTGGACTTAGTGGGCTTGATCGCTGACTGATCGATGCCCATCTTGCATACTGTATCCTGCTAAAGCAGATTTAAACTGCTACCTCCGTCCATAAGGACTCGAGTGAGGTGGAACCCGTTTACTATTGGGTCGAGGATTAGTGCGGCTGGATTGCCCCTGTTGTGTAAGTGCATCTAGTGCCACCCCTAGTTGTTTTTGGAGTATTGACGACAAACCTAATTGAGGGACTAATGTGTTTGTGAGAATTGCAGGATAACACAGGTAGAAGTCCCTCATTGATTCGGTTTTCCTACCAGAGATGACCCCTAAAAATGTATGAAGACATTGAAGTCAAAGGTGGTATATGAAGATATTCACATTGAAGACTATGACAAGAGAAGACACGACATGAAGCCTATGGAGCTCGAAGACTTAGATCTTTCGTAGTTCTTTTTCTTTTGTGTTGAGTCATAGGAATCATCGTACTGTTAAGTGGGGTCCAAGAGAACCAGTCAGAATGACTGAAGTGATGCCTAACCAAAACCTATGTCTTCGAGTGAAGACTATGAGAGCGAATCTTGTCCAGAGTCGGACAAGTCAGCTTTGCTTGCAGCCCAAGTAAAGTTGTCGTGTGAGTTTGAAATCTGACCGTTGGAACACGTGTCAGTTCCTTAGTGACCCAGGGTCATTTCGGACAAATCAGGTCGGGTTGCCAAGTGGCTATAAATAGCCCACCCCCTACAACCATAAACGGTTGGCTGCTCAGATTGAGAGTACGGCTTTTGTCGTTTGAGAGCAACCCACCTCGAAGCCTTTGAGAGAGAATTCCTTGCGAGGATAAAGCCCTAACCACCCAGAGCCAAAGAGAATTGGGCATCACTTAAGTCTTCTTGTCTGTGTGATCTAAAGACTTATTACACTTGAGGACTGTGCATCCTCCAGCCGGTTAGGCGTCGCGTTCTGAGCATCCAAGAGACATTATGGAGTGCCGTTGAACAAAGTCTGTGAAGGTTTGGGAGTCTACCTTGAAGACTTACCAGAGTGATTGGGCGAGGTCTGTGTGACCTTAGCTCAAGGGGAATACGGTGAGGACTGGGTGTCCTGAGCTGCGTGTTCAGGACTGGGTGTCCGGGACTGTGTGTCCTAAGGTTTAAATACCTAGCCGCCCTAACCAGACATACAGTTGTCACAGCAACTGGAACTGGTCCAACAAATCATTGTCTTCAACGAGTCACTGGTTTCATCTTCCCTTCCCTTTACTTACTGTTACTCCTTGTGAAGTCATTGTATGTTTGCACTATCTTTTGTCTTCACTGAGTGACTGTGTGTTCTGTCTGGCTTCATAATATCTTCCTACCTGATCCTTACTACATTGCTGCTATTAGTCATTGTGCTTTCACTCTATTGAATACTTGACTATGGCTTGCCTAGTGTAGTCTACCTTCCGCTGCAGGGTATTAGGTTTATTTCTATTGTTTGTCTTCATAACTCCCACATTTTGAAGACTTCCATAAAAATCGCCTATTCACCCCCCTCTAGTCGATATAACGCACTTTCAGGTTGGCATTGACCGGACGATCCGTGTTGTTGAAGGTGACCGGCCCTAGCTTATATTATGGGACGGCGAGTTCCGTTGAGACGCCATCCTTAAGGGTGTATATCTGGTCCAAGTGGGCCGTTTGGGTGGTATTTACCACATTCACCGATTGAGTATGGGGGGGATTTCTTTTGCCCTCCCGTGTTCGGAAATCTGGGCCCTTCGTCGCTATCGTCGCTTTGAGACCCCTCTTCGTGGTTGGCGCCTGCCTTGACGGCTTGTTTGAAGACCCAGCATTCTCTGTTGGTATGGGTAGCTGGCGTTTCCGGGGTGCCATGAATTTGGCATTGGCGAGCGAGTATGCGGTCCAGACTAGATGGACCCGGATTTGTATTTTTGGGCGGCCCTTTCCGTTGACCGGGCTTTGGGACCCTGAACCTGGCATTAACTGTCGTATTATTGGTTTTATCACCATATTTGCGGCGCTTGTGTTTGTTGCGTCGTGGTTTGCCGTTGGCATCTTTGTTATCTGGGGTGCCCGGATTCCTGGATGTGTTGTTGCTGCGAGCCAGCCAGCTATCCTCGCCCGCGCAAAAGCGGGTCATGAGTGTCGTGAGGGTTGCCATAGACTTCGGCTTCTCTTGGCCGAGGTGCCGGGCGAGCCACTCGTCGCGGATGTTATGCTTGAATGCCGCTAAGGCCTCTGCATACGGACAGTCGACAATTTGGTTTTTCTTTGTTAGGAATCGTTTCCAGAATTGCTTGGCCGATTCCCTGGGGTGCTGAGTTATATGGCTCAAGTCATCAGCATCCGGTGGTCGCACATAAGTGCCCTAAAAGTTGTCAAGGAATGCGTCTTCCAGATCCTCCCAACTGCCGATGGAGTCTGTTGGCAAGCTATTTAGCCAATGTCGAGCTGGTCCTTTGAGTTTTAGTGGGAGGTACTTGATGGCATGTAGATCATCACCGTGAGCCATGTGGATGTGAAGGAGGAAATCCTCAATCCATACAGCAGGATCTGTTGTACCATCATACGATTCGATATTTACGGGTTTAAAACCCTCCGGGAATTCGTGATCCATAACTTCATCAGTGAAGCATAGGGGGTGTGTGGCGCCTCTGTGCCGGGCTATATCACGACGCGGTTCATATGAGTCTTGTCTGCTGTATTCGGCCCGGCTGGATTTACCTTTGGTGTATCCGGCGTGATGATCATCGTCCCGCGTTGGCGTACGCGCCCGTGACCTGTATATTGACCTTGCGAGTTTTGCCTTACTGTCCAATACGTCTCACAGGTCCGGTGTGTTGCCCTAGGTCTTGGTATTTTTGATTGAGTGGCGACAGGGTGCAGGCTGAACTTCAGGCTGAAACGCCTCTCTGGCTCGGCCACGCGGTGGCCGGTCAGCCGCATCGTACACTGGTGATGGAGGTTTCAATGCTTCCTTCTCGATGTGAGGTAGCAACCTGCGTTTTGGGTAACTCTTGGAGGGGCGCTCGAGTTTGTATTCCTCGGCCGCAAGGACTTCGATCCATCTGTCTGCTAGCAAGTCTTGATCAATTTGAAGTTGTTGTTGCTTTTTCTTCAGGCTATTTGTTGTGGCCATAAGCCGGCACTTGAAGCACTCCTGCTCGACGGGATCCTCAGGCACGATAAATTCTTTGTCGCCGAGGCTCACCTCGTCTTCGGAGAGAGGCATGTAATTGTCCTCCTCCGGTACTCCATCTGCCGCCTGCTCTGAAGGGCTAGCTTGTTCATCCTCCGGCTCTACATCGTGCTGGAGGGGATTGTGGTTGTCTTCGGCACTATCCGGAGTGTTATTGTCTCCTGTGCCGGTATCACTACTTTTGTTGTGGCGGGACTTGGAGCGGCGCCGCTGACGTCGGCGCTTGGGTTGCTTCTTGGAGGGGTCATCCTTCGTTGTCTCGTCGCCATTGCCTTCTTTGGGGGTGTCCACCATGTATATATCATATGATGAGGTAGCGGTCCAGCGCCCTGTGGGCGGTGGTTCCTGCTCGTCTCCTTCATCGTCGTCCATACCGTCGATGTCTTCGGAGTCGAAGTCGAGCATGTTGGTTAAATCGTCGACAGTGGCTACTAAGTAGGTGGTGGGTGGGCAGCGAATTTCTTCGTCGTCCGCATCCCCTTCTAGCCGAACATAGTTCGGCCAAGGTTCTCCTGTCAGGGAGAGAGACCTTAATGAATTTAGCACATCACCGAAAGGTGAGTGCTGAAAGATATCCGCGGAGGTGAACTCCATGATCGGCGCGCAGTCGGATTCGACGGGCACGGATGTAAGCGGCTCGGAGTCCGTGGCTGGAGGTGAATCCAGTGGTTCGGCGACACGACTCTCGTAAGGGGTGAAAGTCAGTATTCGGCTCTATCGCCACTGAGAGTGCGGCCTCCATGGCGGGGTCTATCCCTCCGCTCTCGGATGGCGCGATTTGCTCCGGATTGATGGCCGGAGTAGTTGCAGATGCGATCTCCTGAATATTATCTGACGGCAGAGTTACGTCATGCTCGTCGTGGCTGTGTGGCGCACCTGACATGGGCTCGAATCTGTCGAAGATCAAGTCTCCGCGGATGTCGGCAGTGTAGTTTAAGTTTCCGAACCTGATCTGATGGCCAGGGGCGTAGCTCTCGATCTGCTCCAGATGGCCAAGAGAATTGGCCCGCAGTGCGAAGCCGCCGAATACAAAGATCTATCCGAGGAGGAAAACCTCACCCTAGACCGCATCGTTACTGATGATTGAAGGAGCCATCGAGGCTTATGGTGACGGCACGGTGGAACTCTCAATGAAAGCACCAATGTCGGTGTCAAAATCGGTGGATCTCGGGTAGGGGGTCCCGAACTATGCGTCTAAGGCGGATGGTAACAGGAGACAAGGGACACGATGTTTACCCAGGTTTGGGCCCTCTTGAAGGAGGTAATACCCTACGTCCTGCTTGATTGTTCTTGATGATATGAGTATTACAAGAGTTGATCTACCATG
Source organism: Triticum urartu (assembly GCF_003073215.2). NCBI lineage: Eukaryota > Viridiplantae > Streptophyta > Magnoliopsida > Poales > Poaceae > Triticum > Triticum urartu. Next base: position 473,723,650 of record NC_053024.1, on the reverse strand, counting down.
CGATCGTAGAGGCTAAACCCTAGAAGCTAGCCTATGGTATGATTGTCTTTGTCCTACGGACTAAACCCTCCGGTTTATATAGACACCGGAGGGGGCTAGGGTTACACAGAGTCGGTTACAAGGGAGGAGATCTATATATCTGTATTGCCTAGCTTGCCTTCCACGCCAAGGAGAGCCAATCCGGACACGGGACGAAGTCTTCAATCTTGTATCTTCATAGTCCAATAGTCCGGCCAAAGAATATAGTCCGGCTGTCCGGAGACCCCCCTAATCCAGGACTCCCTCAACTGATCCGGATGACTCTAAGTCACAAACCGGATATGTATTTTTATTGAATGGTGGAGCTCTCAGTTGGTGCAGTTCTAAGCAGAGCGTCGTGGCGGGATCTAAGTGTGAAGCGGAATAAATAGCAGCTTCGGAAGCAGCAAATGAAGGAGTCTGGATGAAGGAGTTCATATCCAATCTAGGTGTAATACCTAGTGCATCGGGTCCAATGAAAATCTTTTGTGACAATACTGGTGCAATTGCCTTGGCAAAGGAATCCAGATTTCAAAGGAGAACCAAGCACATCAAGAGATGTTTCAATTCCATCTGTGATCAAGTCAAGGAGGGAGACATAGAGATTTGCAAGATACATACGGATCTGAATGTTGCAGACCCGTTGACAAAGCTTCTCTCACGAGCAAAACATGATCAGCACCAAGACTCCATGGGTGTTAGAATCATTACTGTGTAATCTAGATTATTGACTCTAGTGCAAGTGGGAGACTGAAGGAAATATGCCCTAGAGGCAATAATAAAGTTGTTATTTATATTTCCTTATATCATGATAAATGTTTATTTTTCATGCTAGAATTGTATTAAGCGGAAACTTAGTACATGTGTGAATACATAGACAAAAAGAGTGTCCCTAGTATGCCTCTACTTGACTAGCTCGTTAATCAAAGATGGTTAAGTTTCCTAGCCATGGACATGTGTTGTCATTTGATGAACGGGATCACATCATTAGAGAATGATGTGATGGACAAGACCCATCCGTTAGCTTAGCACTATGATCGTCTAGTTTATTGCTATTGCTTTCTTCATGACTTATACATGTTCCTATAACTATGAGATTATGCAACTCCCGAATACCGGAGGAACACTTAGTGTGCTATCAAACGTCACAACGTAACTGGGTGATTATAAAGATGCTCTACAGGTGTCTCCGATGGTGTTTGTTGAGTTGGCATAGATCGAGATTAGGATTTTTCACTCTGATTGTCGGAGAGGTGTCTCTGGTCCCTCTCGATAATGCACATTACTATAAGCCTTGCAAGCAATGTGACTAATGAGTTAGTTGCGGGATGATGCACTAAGGAACAAGTAAAGAGACTTGCGGTAACGAGATTGAACTAGGTATGATGATACCGACGATCGAATCTCGGGCAAGTAACATACCGATGACAAAGGGAACAACATATGTTGTTGTGCGGTTTGACCGATAAAGATCTTCATAGAATATGTAGGAACCAATATGAGCATCCAGGTTCCGCTGTTGGTTATTAACCGGAGAAGTGTCTTGGTCATGTCTACATAGTTCTCGAACCCGTAGGGTCCGCAGGCTTAACATTCGATGACGATTGGTATTATGAGTCTATGTGATTTGATGTACCGAAGGTTGTTCGGAGTCCCGGATGAGATCACGGACATGAAGAGGAGTCTCGAAATGGTCGAGACATAAAGATTGATATATTGGACCATGTTGTTCGGACACCGGAAGTGTTCCGGAGAGTTTTAGATAAAACCGGAGTGCCGGAGGGTTACCGGACCCCCCCGGAAGTTAATGGGCCACCATGGGCGTTAGAGGAGAGAGGGCCGGCCAGGAGGTGGCGCGCACCCCCCAGTCCGAATTGGACAAGGGGTGGGGGCGGCGCCCTCCTCCTTCCTTCTCTCCCCTTCCCGCTCCTTCCCCTCCTTGTTGGACTAGGAAAGGGGGAACCTACTCCTAGTAGGAGTAGGATTCACCCCCTCCCCCCTTGGGCGCGCCCCTTGAGGCCAGCCGCCCCCCTCCTCCCCTCCTTTATATATGGGGGAGGGGGTACCCCATAGACACACAAGTTGATTTCTTAGCCGTGTGCGGTGCCCCCCTCCACAGTTTTCCACCTCGGTCATATTGTCGTAGTGCTTAGGCGAAGCCCTACATCGCTAACTTCATCATCACCGTCACTGCGCCGTCGTGCCGACGAAACTCTCCCTCGGCCTCAGCTGGATCAAGAGTTCGAGGGACGTCACCGAGCTGTACGTGTGCAGATCGCGAAGGTGTCGTGCGTTTGGAACTTGATCGGTTGGATCGCGAAGATGTTCTACTACATCATACACGTTACTTAATGCTTCCGCTTTCGGTCTACGAGGGTACGTGGACACACTCTCCCTGCTCATTGCGGTGCTTCTCCTAGATAGATCTTGCGTGATCGTAGGAATTTTTTTGAAATACTACATTTCCCAACAGGTGCACTAAACTATTAAGTAGTCATCATACCAAGTTTGCCAAACATTCATAACGTCTGCATCTGCTCCTACAATTGGTCCGTCACCTAGCGGTGCATCAAGGACATAATTCTTCTGTGCGGCAATGAGGATAATCCTCAGATCATGGATCCAGTCCGCATCATTGCTACTGTCATCTTTCAACTTATTTTTGTTTAGGAACATATCAAAAATAAAGGGGGAGCTATAACGCGAGCTATTGATCTACAACATAATTTGCAAATACTATCAGGACTAAGTTCATGATAAATTAAAGTTCAATTAATCATATTACTTAAGAACTCCCACTTAGATAGACATCCCTCTACTCATCTAAATGATCACGTGATCCATATCAACTAAACCATGTCCGATCATCACGTGGGATGGAGTAGTTTTCAATGGTGAACACCTCTATGTTGATCATATCTACTATATGATTCACGTTTGACCTTTCGGTCTCAGTGTTCCGAGGCCATATCTGCATATTCTAGGGTCGTCAAGTTTAACCCGAGTATTCCGCGTGTGCAAAACTGCCTTGCACCCGTTGTATGTGAACGCAGAGCTTATCACACCCGATCATCACGTGGTGTCTCGACACGTTGAACTGTAGCAATGGTGCATACTCAGGGAGAACACTTATACCTTGAAATTTAGTGAGGGGTCATCTTATAATGCTACCGCCGTACTAAGCAAAATAAGATGCATAAAGGATAAACATCACATGCAATCAAAATATGTGACATGATATGGCCATCATCATCTTGTGCCTTTGATATCCATCTCCAAAGCACCGTCATGATCTCCATCGTCATCGGCATGACACCATGATCTCCATCATCTTGATCTCTATCAACGTGTCATCACATGGTCGTCTCGCCAACTATTGCTTTTGCAACTATTGCTATCGGATGGCGATAAAGTAAAGCAATTATATGGCGCTTGCATCTTATGCAATAAAGAGACAACCATAAGGCTCCTGCTAGTTGTCGATAACTTTAACAAAACATGATCATCTCATACAACAATTTATATCTCATCATGCCTTGACCATATCACATCACAACATGCCCTGCAAAAACAAGTTAGACGTCCTCTACTTTCTTGTTGCAAGTTTTACGTGGCTGCTATGGGCTTCTAGCAAGAACCGTTCTTACCTACGCATCAAAACCACAACGATTTTTCATCAAGCGTGCTATTTTAACCTTCAACAAGGACCAGCTGTAGTCAAACTCAATTCAACTAAAGTTGGAGAAACAGACACCTGCTAGCCACCTGTGTGTGAAGCACGTCGGTAGAACCAGTCTCATGAACGCGGTCATGTAATGTCGGTCCAGTCCTCTTCATCCAACAATACCGCCGAATCAAAGTAAGACGTTGGTGGTAAGCAGTATGACTATTATCGCCCACAACTCTTTGTGTTCTACTCGTGCATATGACATCTACGCATAGACCTGGCTCTGATGCCACTTTCGGGGAACACAGTATTTCAAAATTTTCCTACGATCGTGCAAGATCTATCTAGGAGATGCACAACAATGAGCGGGGAGAGTGTGTCCACGTACCCTCATAGACCGAAAGCGGAAGCGTTTAGTAACGCGGTTGATGTAGTCGAACGTCTTCGCGATCCAACCGATCCAAGCACCGAACATACGGCACCTTCGCGTTCAGCACACGTTCAGATCGATGACGTCCCTCGATCTCTTGATCCAGTTGAGGATGAGGGAGAGTTCCGTCAGCACGACGGCGTGGCGACGGTGATGATGAAGTTACCGACGCAGGGCTTCGCCTAAGCACTACGACGATATGACCGAGGTGTGTAACCGTGGAGGGGGGCACCACACACGGCTAAGAGAAGACTCGGTGTCTTCGGGGTGCCCCCTCCCCACGTATATAAAGGTGGGAGGAGAGGAGGCCGGCCCTAGGAGGGGGCGCGCCATGGGGGCAGTCCTACTTGGACTCCTAGTCCAAGTAGGATTCGGTCCCCCCCTTTCCTAATCCAAGTAGGAGAAGAAGGGAAAGAGGAGAGAAGAGAAGGAAGGAGGGGGCGCGGCCCCCTCCCCTTGTCCAATTCAGACTGGGCAAGGGCGGGGGGGCGGGCGCCACCTCTGGCTGACCCTCTCTCTTCTCCACTAAAGCCCATTGTGGCCCATTAATCCCCCAGGGGGGGGGGTCCGGTAACCCCCCGGTACTCCAGGAAATGTCCGAACCTATCCGAAACCTTTCCGGTGTCCAAACATAACCTTCCAATATATCAATATTTATGTCTCGACCTTTTCGAGACTCCTAGTCATGTCCGTGATTTCATACGGGACTCTGAACAAACTTTGGTCCATCAAAAAACGAAACTCATAATACAAATCATCATCGAACGCTAAGCGTGTGGACCCTACGGGTTCGAGAACTATGTAGACATGACCGATACATATCTCCGATCAATAACCAATAACGGAACTTGGATGCTCATATTGGCTCCTACATATTCTACGAAAATCTTTATCGGTCAAACCGCATAACAACATAAGTTGTTCCCTTTGTCATTGGTATGTTACTTGCCCGAGATTCGATCGTCGGTATCATCATGCCTAGTTCAATCTCGTCACCGGCAAGTCTCTTTACTCGTTCTGTAATGCATCATCCCGTGACTAACTCATTAGTCACATTGCTTGCAAGGCTTATAGTGATGTGCATTACCGAGAGGGCCTAGAGATACCTCTCTGATACACGGAGTGACAAATCCTAATCTCGATCTATGCCAACCCAACAAACACCTTCGGAGACATCTGTAGAGCATCTTTATAATCACCCAGTTATGTTGTGACGTCTGATATCACACAAGGTGTTCCTCCGATATTCGGGACTTGCATAATCTCCTAGTCAGAGGAACATGTATAAGTCATGATGAAAGCAATAGCAATAAAACTAAACGATCATTATGCTAAGCTAACGGATGGGTCTTGTCCATCACATCATTATCTAATGATGTGATCCCCTTCATCAAATGACAACACATGTCTATGGTCAGGAAACTTAACCATCTTTGATTAACGAGCTAGTCAAGTAGAGGCATACTTGTATGAAGTTTTCGGTTAATACAATTCTAGCATGAATAATAAACATTTATCATGATATAAGGAAATATAAATAATAACTTTATTATTGCCTCTAGGGCATATTTCCTTGAGGAAATACCTACCATAGTTGTGCTGCATCATCCCTCCCTCTTTGGTGAAATACCGATGTAGTTCAAGCCGCATCAATGTACCGCCCCCGATGATACGGTAATCCTATCTTGGACGTCGTGTTGTTAGATAACTATGAACCCCAATTCCGACAAATGGCTAGAGGCCAAGAAATCCGACATAGGATCCATGTACGAAAAGCAAGTATGGACTTTGGTGGACTTACCCGATGACCAAAAGGCCATTGAGAACAAATGGATTTTTAGGAAGAAGACAGTCGCTAATGGTAATGTCACAGTCTATAAAACTCGACTTGTCGCAAAAGGTTTTTTGGCAAGTTTAAGGGTTGACTATGATGAGACTTTCTCACCCGTAGTGATGCTAAAGTCTATTAGGTCATGTTAGCAATTGCTAGATTTATTGAAATTTGGCAGATGGACGTCAAAATTGCGTTCCTTAATGGTTACCTTAAGCAAGAGTTGTATATGACGCAACCCGAAGGTTTTGTCGGTCCTAAGGATGCTAATAAGGTATGAAAGCTCCAGCGATCCATCTATGGGCTGGTGCAAGCATCTCGGAGTTGGAATATTCGCTTTGACGAGGTGATCAAAGCTTTTGGATTTATCCAAGCTTATGGAGACACTTGTATCTACAAGAAAGTGAGGGGGAGCTCTGTAGCATTTCTAATACTGTATGTGGATGACATATTATTGATTGGAAATGATATAGAACTTTTGGAAAGCATAAAGGGTTATTTGAACAACAGTTTTTCAATGAAAGACCTCGGTGAAGCAGCTTATATATTGGGTATAAAGATCCATAGAGATAGATCAAGACGCTTAATAGGACTTTCACAAAGTACATACCTTTCAAAATGGACCAGTCAAAGAAGAGGTTCTTGCCCATGTTGCAGGGTATGAAGTTAAGTAAGACTCAATGCCCAACTACGGCAGAAGAAAGAGAAAAGACGAGGGTCGTCCCCTATGCCCAACTACGCTCTTTCATGTATGTCATGTTGTGTACCAAACTTGATGCGTGTCTTGCCATAAGTATGGTTGGTAGGTCCTAGAGTGATCCAGGAGTGGAACACTGGACAATGGTCAAAATATCCTTAAGTACTTAAAGAGGACTAAGGAAATGTTTCTTGTTTATGAAGATGATAAAGAGCTCGTCGTAAAGGGTTACGTCGATGCTAGCTTTGACACTGATCCGAATGATTCAAAGTCTCAAACCGAATATATATTTATTTTGAGTGGTGGAGTAGTGATGAGTCCAATTTACGTGATATTTTTCTTACTTATTTTGTGCCCAGAAGGTGGGCTTTGTGCAATTTACCATGCTTGCGCACTTTTTTTGTTGATAATCTTTCAGGTGATGTCTTTTGAAGCAATATTCATTTAATGAAGAAAACCCTCAAAAATGGCAGCGGAATCCACGTATTAAAGGTGATGGACACTTTCCATAAAAAATCAAGCAAGAAGGCCAAAGAAACAGCTGTCGTCGGGCTTCCGGAGCAAACGACGATTGACAACTAGGGTTACACATGGTCGGTTGTCAAGTAGGGATAACCATGCCGATGGGTGGAGTAGTCCTTGAAGTACACGCCAAGTCTTCGGCAGTGTCCACCTTGATAACGTCTGAGTTCGAGGCTTCCAAAGTCCTTCCCTGTGAGATTGGTGGGCCATAAGCCCGGCCCGTGGACTGCGGGCCAACTAGGTTGGTACCCCTTAGTCCATGACACCGTCACCATTGAATGAAGGCTCATGAAAGAGTCGATGAAGTGGTCGTACGGATAACGTGTTCTGCAAGTTTGTTGGCGGGTTCGGTCCAAAAGGTACAAAAAAATTGACACGAGGAAATAGGGGTAGAGCTCTCTTTATTAATCATTCGTCATCCGCTCGTACAAAGAACGCTCTCCCTTTTATATAACTAGGTGTATGGAATAAATGCGAGATTGTATTTTTGGAGCCCAAGTGCATTGGAGGACTTTATTTTAAATAGTTTTAAAACACATTTATCATATGGATGTATATTACACATGCATAAAGTTTGGTGATAAAATAAGTAAACATGTGAGCTATACAAAAATGACAAAACAGTGATTTCTAAATAGTGAATAATGCATGCACTTTTCATCTTTCCAAACCGAAGATTTAGTCATATTTGTGTAACTCACATGGTTACTTGTTTCAGCATCAGAATTTCCACGTATATAATACACATCTATACAAACATGTTGAATTTTTTTCAGCTTTTTTTGAAACTTAAAAAAAAAAATTTGACACTATTCAAAATATATGACTCACTAGAGCTTATCCTTCAAAATGACTTTTTGAGATAAGTGCCCACTTTAATATTAAAGGGGGGGACTTGGTCCACAAAGAGCCGGTGGAGCGGCCCACTCATAGTGGGCTCCACTAGAGGACCAAGTTTTGCAACAACCGATACATATCAGGGCGATCGCCGACTAAGTGCTACTACCAGGTCAACTCATTAGCGGGAGGTTGCGAATAGCTAAGAAGAGATATCGATTGCCTTTAGGAATCTTCTGGAAACCTTCAACGTAGTGTTATGGAGGTTCTAGAATATTTTTTTCATCTTTTTTTCCTGGTTTTCTCTCTACCCCTCCCCTCTTTATAGTTTTTTTTTTTTTTTTTTCTTTTTCACCCTTTTTTATTCATGAACATTTTTAAATTTGCAAATATTTTTAGATCACACGAATATTTTCTAAATTCATGAAATTTTATGAAAATTTTAAATTCGTGAAGATTATTCGAATTCAATGTTTTTTAATCAATGAACTTTTATTGAATTCACGATCTTTTTTTGAATTTGGGAACATTATTTAAAATTCAAGAACATTTTTTACATCTGCCATTTTTCTAAAATCACATTGCTTTTCAAATTTAAGAGCATTTTCTGAACTCGTGTTTTTTAGATTTTTCCTTTTTTTAATTTGTGAACTTTTTTGAAACTATGATTTTTGTTTTAAATCACAAACGCTTTGAAAATCATGAATAATTATCAGATCTGTGATATTTTTTGCAAATCCCGTAAACCTTTTTTTTATTTAGTCAACTTTCTAAAATTTAAATAAAACCGAAAAAATAAAAAATAAAGTGGAATATATCGGGGGAAAACTGTCGTCCATGCATACGCTGGTTCAGGACTTGTCGGGCGCTGGGCCATGCCCATGTAGGCGCATGCAGTCAGCTAGGCGAGGCATAACGCCTGCAATGGGTCATATATATCACAAGTTCTATTATTTGACGCATCTTAGCGTCGAATAGACGCCTGAAGCGAGGCGCAAATTGGTCAGCCCATACTTGTGAGCTCATTTGAGCTAGCTGGTTTCCTTCGTTTTTTCTCTATGGTTTTCATGACGGTTTTTTATAGAGGTGAAATAACTAAAACCAATATAACAAATAGAAAATAGATATTAGAAAAACTATTCAATATGTTTCTCTAAAAAAATCAATATTTGTTAGAAAAATAATTGTATATAACAAAAAAATTCACCAGACATTAAAGGAAGTTCATGGTATACTAAACAAAATGTTCGATGTGAATTTAAAAGAAGTTCATCATATATTAGAAAAAACTTACCATGGAGTAGTAAACAAATGTTCAGTGTGTATTTTTAAATACTCATCATATATTAGAAAATAAAAACGCAAAAGGAAAAACCATAAAAAACAAATCAGAAGAGAAAACAATAAAATAAAAATGAGAAAGGAAAAGAAAAGAAATAAAAAACAAAGAAAAAAAATAAAAACTTAAAAAGAAAGAATCACAAACAATACTAATAAAAAGGAACCACAAAGAGAAAAGCCAAAAAAAACAATAAACTAAACAACATACATGCGTGCAGCGGAGCCCCAAACAAGGCTAATTCGTTGCGTATTGTTTGCTGGCGGAGGCTCCACTATTTGACGCTCAAAGACGTTAAATAGGATCAACTCTCTGTGATCTAATAAGTACTTATTGTAATTTTAAATTGAGATTAGTACAAAATTGCAACACGTATAGATGGCATATATCACCTCCTGTGTGGTGTTTTTTAAGGTAAACATGCATTCCGTTAAACATGGAAACAACGAAACACACATGAACATGATAGATATCCTAAAAACCTTGCAAGACAAAGCCCATGGGAGATGAAAAACAAACAGGAACTAAGGGCTCCTTGCACACGCCGTAAATGGCAAACCATCATCAAACCTCCAACACCATCGAGACGCTCGCCAGACATATCGAAGAAAGGTCTCATCGTTGCCATAGCCAGAGAAGCACCATCGTCGTCGGGGCTTTGTGAACCGAAGACCAGGCTCGCCCATATCAGCCAAGGGTTGCTACCGTGCCCTTCTGACTTCGGAACCGGAACTTCACGTTGACATCGTCGAGAAAGACGGCTAGAACCGCCATCTAGGGACTACTTCCCTTGTTCCACTTAGGCCATCATGTTCTGCACACTGAAGCCACCACCAAAAGGAGTAACCGTCAGCCACCTCCTGAACAAGGACGCCATGCTCCTCAATGACGTTGGAGGGGACGCCGCATCGTCGAGGATTGAGCAGGAGGACACAAACATCTAAAGAAGACATCGACGTTGTTGTCTCGCCTACATTAACAAAGAAACAAACTTAATCCCGTCGATCTGAAGGACCGTTGAGTAGACATGACACATAACTCTCAGACGCCGCCGGTGTGGAAATGAAGCCGATGTAGATTTATTCTCTCGGCACCGCCCCCACCACCCCAACAATGCAACAAAAAACCCTACCCCTATGACTATTTACAAGCCAAGAGAGAACTACCCCCCCCCCCTCCCCGGGCCGCCGGAGCAGCGGGCAGAGAGGGAAGGGGTCCGCGACCTTGCCGACGCACATTGTGGGGAAATCGCCCTCCCAAATCGCCTGTTTGTAGGGAACTGGGGATAGAGGAAAATGGGTGAAGAGACCCGGGGAACGGCCAACGGGGAGTTATCTCCTCATGTGGCGGTTAGCAATGTAAATTGCAAATAAGCGGCATCCGCAAGTTTCGTTTAGTTAGATTTAACTAGCTTCATAGTTTATTAAAAAAACAAAGCATATTATTGAACGGTTAGATCACTTTAGTGGGTTTAAACAGGATTAAACCGACCGTTTTTACATTATTGTGTGTGCGGTGTTGCGCGGGCAACTACCGCCGTCAGTTCTGCTGCACGACAGGATACCGATAAACCGGTAGGACCCACAACGCAGTGTCTCATTTTATATTATATTTGGATTTTGAAATTCACCGTGTCCCAATTAACACACGATACAAACGTGCCAATCCGCACGCCAGCCCGCGAAGCAGCCGTACTTTTATCGGACCCCCACCCCAAATCCCCCAATCCCTACCCGACCAAAATCGAAGCTTCCACCAAACGCCCGGAGCCCCCCTCGTGAAGCAGCCCGGATCGAATTGCGGTCGTCTCGATCATCCGCTCGATTCGACGCCGCCGGACGATTTGGGCGCGGAATCCGGAGGGGGGAATCTGTGCGCGCGGGCGGAGGCGATCGAGGGGAGCAGCCATGAGCGAGGTGTTCGAGGGCTACGAGCGCCAGTACTGCGAGGAATCCGCCTCCCTCTCCCGCAAATGCACCGCCGCCTCCGCTCTCGATGGAGGTACGTGCCCACCGCCCCCCATGCGTAATTGTACCGGGGGATTTCTCCCCCCTTCTCCCCGCGGCTGGTTTTGTCTAACGCGGTGAGATCTAATGCAGAGAAGAAGAAGCAGAGGCTCTCCGAGATCCAGTCCGGCGTGCAGGAAGCTGAATCGCTGGTAAATACTAGGTTTATTTTTATTTATGGGGTTCCTTTGGCTACATGCCTATGCGATTCTGCTGCCCTACATTCTGCCGTTGGGAAACTAGGATGTGATTTTGGGAGGTGTAGGTGAATGTGTGATTTGGGGCAAGTTCTGTAGATTGTCTGGGCTATGAGGTCCTATATGCCCTTGTTTCACTGCCCCACATGGCAGTATGTGATTTTTATTTCTTTCATGTGTTTATTACAGATTCGGAGGATGGACCTGGAGGCTAGGAATACGCCGCCGAGCGTGAAAGCGGGTTTGCTAGCTAAGCTGCGGGAGTACAAATCTGACCTTAACAACCTCAAGAGCGAGCTCAAGAGGATCTCGGCGCCCAATGCCAGGCAAACTACAAAGGAGGAGCTCCTTGAATCTGGCATGGCTGACACACTTGCGGTGAGCTCTCTATTCCTATTAATTCAATTGCCACATAGATACTGTGAATAACTAACTCTATTTATACCTTTTAATGTGGTACTATTAGGTGATTAGGTTGGTGCTGAAATGATGATCAAAACTTAGTGACATCTAATATGTGGTACTATTAGATGAGCATTAACAAAATCTCATCTAACTCCCACACTGTTTAATTAATCAAGCAAGAAAGTAAAAGAAAAAAATCCACACGAATCTCCGCGTAAAATCAAATGGTGGAGTTAGATGAGACTTACTTGTTTCTCATCCAGATGAGAACTAGACATACCCATTGTTTATTCAATTGTGGCAGTATCCCTAATATTGGTCACTAACAATATTGTGAATCTTATTGGCGCTTATGATTAGATTAATATACTGTATTTTGAACTTCTCTTGGACTACTTAGCTGTGATGCTGTTAGTAAAGCTGTACTTTAGAATGCTGCACACTACTTGGTTATGTTTAGATTGTGTGCAGTGACACGGTTAACAATTCTGTGATGTACTATCTGACAGCATGCGAAATATGAACTTAAGTACTGCATACCGCACTACAATTGCCTTGTCAATTGGGCCATTCTCCCCATATTGACATGTTTGGATGCTTATCTAGTCTGTTAAATTGCATTTTATTTTATGCGGTTGCAAAGAAGACCTTGTTTCTTAAAATGATGGTGATTGCAGTGACAATTCACCCCAAATAATGAAGATCACAATGACATTTCTCCCAAGATGCCCACCACAGTGGCTTTATTTTGTCTCATTAACCAATAGTTGACCACCCCTGCTGAGCTGCAAAGGAGGCACTCTACATACTTTGCTGAGTTTTCCTAACATGAACAATTTCTTACTTTTGCATTGTCCTCTGGCTCATGCTCCGCCACTGAATGCTGGAGTTAGAAAGTGTATAACTGATTATACCCTATTTTAATTTATTTCTGGATTTTGATTCTCAAAAATGTCCATATTCTTCCATTGCACCGCTGTGCTGA